>NC_049201.1:80509255-80733627 GCF_013347855.1 Anguilla anguilla | reverse complement strand
GCAGCGCTAGTTGTCTAGTTTTAGTTCTTATAAAGTTTTCTTTTTTTTTAACTTTCATGTAAGTGAACAATAGCATGGACATCCTATATTGCAGTGTTTTTTAAATCTATGCATAGGGACCCAATATGGGTGGCAGTAGTGTTTGAAGTGGATCTCGAAACGAGTCGGCAGTCAGCTAGGCTAGCTAGCATGTGTGTTTGATAGGTCCTTAAATCTACTACATATTTATAATTTTGGTCACAGTGTTAGAGAAGTATTTCTAATTTGGTTCCCAACATTAGAAGTATTTCTAATTTGGACCACGATATTAAAAAGCTTCAGTTGGTGTTTCATGTACTGTATGTGGAGGACATCAGAGGCCTGACCGGTAAAGCTAATATGCTAATTCCTTTGTCTTTTCCTGTTAGGCCACGACTGTTTGGTTATACATTTTTTAATAAGTTTTATAAGCTATTGAAACTATGGGATCAACAGGCCCAGCTTGTAACTCCACCAAGCGAATAGAATTCTCCAAGGAAAAAGGTTCATGCGAATTGGATTGTCAGGCACAATGTTAGTACCAGCCACACTTTTCATTCTGTTTGGTTTTGAGGCCATTCCATTTCATTCATTAGTTTTTATCTATTTAGTTTTTGGATGAGTTTAGCAATCACTAAAACTTTCAAATTCGAGTTTATGAAGGAAAGGCGTACTTCTTGCATTTAATTAATTGGCAGCTAAGAACAAATGGTGTTGTTATTTCTCTAACAATGACTAAAATTAGCTTGACATATCGTCCAGATTCCCCTTAGAAATGGCACATATTGTCAGTATTCCAAACATAATGTCCTGGTTTTTTCTTTTTCCCAGGTATTCCTGGATGCTCTGCAAAAGTTCAAAGCATTAAGTGCTTTTTCATTTTGTAAAGTTAATATAAAATTAATTGAAGGCAAGATGCTTCACCAGTTCATAATATTTTCAGAAAATTGCATTTAAAAATAAATTCTGCAACAGGCATACATTCTGCATTCTTCCCATGAATGTTTGTTTATTAATGTGAATGTTAAATACTGTAGGTAGATTAATAAATAGAGAAAATACTTTATTACTCTTATGGGAAAATTTCTCAAGTCGCATATATTACTATTTTATGTCTTAACTGATTATATTCTGTCTGCTGTAAATGTTTCCACAGAGCAAGGAGCTTCACAAGAAGAACCAATGGACTGTGCAGGTAAAATGTTAAATATAAATTTAATATAATTAATTAATTAATTAATATAAATCAATTAAAGAGTGAATATAGAGTGTAACTGAGTGTTTCTTCCCATGAATGTCTGTTTATTAATGTGAATGTTAAATACTGTAGGTAGATTAATAAATAGAGAAAATACTTTATTACTCTTATGGGAAAATTTCTCAAGTAGCATATATTACTATGTCATGTCTTAACTGATTATATTCTGTCTGCTGTAAATGTTTCCACAGAGCAAGGAGCTTCACAAGAAGAGCCAATGGATTATGAAGGTAAAATATAAAAATCAATAAAAGGGTGAATACATTTTAAAATAAATCATTCAAAGGGTGAATATAGAGTGTAACTGATTGAACGTTTCTTGCCATGAATGTCTGTTTATTAATGTGAATGTTAAATACTGTAGATAGATTAATAAATAGAGAAAATACTTTATTAATCTTATGGGAAAATTTCTCAAGTCTATTACTATTTTATGTCTTAGCTGATTATATTCTGTCTGCTGTAAATGTTTCCACAGAGCAAGGAGCTTCACAAGAAGAACCAATGGATTGTGCAGGTAAAATGTTAAATATAAATTTAATATAATTAATTAATTAATTAATTAATTAGTATAAATCAATTAAAGGGTGAATATAGAGTGTAACTGAACGTTTCTTCCCATGAATGTCTGTTTATTAATGTGAATGTTAAATACTGTAGGTAGATTAATAAATAGAGAAAATACTTTATTACTCTTATGGGAAAATTTCTCAAGTAGCATATATTACTATTTTATGTCTTACCTGATTATATTCTGTTTGCTGTAAATGTTTCCACAGAGCAAGGAGCTTCACAAGAAGAACCAATGGATTGTGCAGGTAAAATGTTAAATATAAATTTAATATAATTAATTAATTAATTAATTAATTAATTAATATAAATCAATTAAAGGGTGAATATAGAGTGTAACTGAGCGTTTCTTCCCATGAATGTCTGTTTATTAATGTGAATGTTAAATACTGTATGTAGATTAATAAATAGAGAAAATACTTTATTAATCTTATGGGAAAATGTCTCCAGTAGCATATATTACTATGTTATGTCTTACCTGATTATATTCTGTTTGCTGTAAATGTTTCCACAGAGCAAGGAGCTTCACAAGAAGAACCAATGGATTATGAAGGTAAAATATTAAAATCAATCGAAGGGTGAATACATTTTAAAATAAATCAATCGAAGGGTGAATATAGAGTGTAGAGTGTAAGGTTTCTTGCCATTAATGTCTGTTTATTAATGTGAATGTTATATGCTACTGGAGAAATTTTCCCATAAGATTAATAAAGTATTTTCTCTATTCATTAAGCTGTCTACAGTATCCATCCATCCACCCATCTATTATCGATACCCTCTCATCGAGTTCAGGGTCATGCTGAGTGCTGGAGCCAATCCCAGTATGCATTAGGCCAGAGGCAGGAATACACCATGGACAGGTCTGAAAACTATTGAAGGTATGTACAGTATTTTTATAGGTCTTAACTGAGGATATATTCTAACTGCTGTTGTTACGTGCCACGTCGTTGTGTGTTTTTCCCTCTTATGTCCAGAGGATCATCAGACCCTAAACACCAGCCAGACCTCTCCGTTCTGCCACCTCTGGACGCTTGGCACCTGCCCCTCTTCCTGTCCGTACTTCCCGTTTGCATCTGCTGTCTGTCCTGGCCCCTCGCTGGTGGAATGACCTTCCCGTGGCGGTCAGAACAGCAGAGAATCTGACTACCTTCAAGCGCCGACTAAAGACTCATCTCTTCAGGCTGCACCTCTCCCCACCCCTCCCATTACATTTACATTACATTACAGGCATTTGGCAGACGCTCTTATCCAGAGCGACGTACAACAAAGTGTATAACCATAACCAGGAACAAGTATGACGAAACCCCTAGAGAGAAGTACCGGTCCAAGTGCAGGGAACAACCGCATAGTTCAACTTGGACCCTGAAGGTTAAACTGATTAACACTAACAACGAGAACGGCAACAACGCAATCTATGGAGAAAATACAAGTAGTCGTTAAGACAGTTAATGCACCTAAGTCACTTACGAAACAGCTGCCTAGTTTATAACCCTAAGCTTAGTCATTTACAGGGGGGAAGGGAGGGATGGGGAGAGGTGCAGCCTGAAGAGGTGAGTCTTCAGTCGTCGTTTGAAATGGGTCAGTGTCTCAGCTGTTCTGACCTCCACAGGGAGGCCATTCCACCATCGTGGGGCCAGAACAGACAGGAGACGTGTTCTGGAAGCGCAGGTGCGAAGAGGGGGAGGTGCTAGGCGTCCTGAGGTAGCAGAATGGAGGGATCTGGCTGGCATGTAGGGTTTGAATATCTTGTGGAGGTATGCTGGGGCTGATCCCTTGACTGCCTGGCCCTAGCCTCTAGTTTAGCTCAATGTACCTAGTTAGGCTAATGCAATATCGTTAGTTTTATATTTGGCAGGATTGTTTTGTTTGATTCTGATTAGGCAAATGCGATTTCAGTGCTAGTTTTGTACTTGGCAAGATTGTTTTGTTTATTTGCTGAACAGATTACCCTACAGGGTTGGAGTCCAGATTTATGTGGTCACTTCTGGCACTACGATCTTTACTTCACCCTAGTGTGTTTTTCTGCACCTCTGCACTTTGAACTGATGCACTTGCTGTACGTCGCTCTGGACAACAGCGTCTGTTAAATGCCTGTAATGTAATGTAATGTAATGTTGCAGGAGGGCCATTCATCTTCCCACTCGCTGTCCCTGCTGTCAATCATCATTATTCTGCCCCCGCCTCCACCAATCACATCCCTCCTCTGGAAGATAAAAGCTGCGTGGCTGCTGCTGCTCGTAGTCACTTTGTCATTGATCTCTGTTTGTTTTCGCTGTGTGGTTGTGTACGCCTGTGTAGAGCTTTAGAGACCTGTGTGTGTGTATGTTTATGTGTATGTGTGTGTGTTGTTCAGGCCCTTGGGCAGGTAAGACAGAGGTCTCTATACACCGGTGCTACACGCAAGAGAAAACTTGTATAGACACATTAGAAAAGGGGTGGTTGCCAACTGTGTATTTTGTTTGTAAGAGTAGTTACGCAGTCTTTTGTGTTGCTTAGTTAGTTAGTCAGATTATCTTTTGTTCTAGCGCTGTTTGGTTTTGTTTATTTCATTTCTTTGGCTACATCCATGTCCCTTGGCCTTGTGACCTAATTGTGTCTTTGTTTTGTGTAAACTTGTACAAATGTAAATAGCACTTCACTTTCACTCTTATAATATAACAGCTTTAATATCACCTGCAACTTTGTCTGACCTGATTATTTCCACTAAACTTGCTCAACACCTTTTTTGATCCGGTCACTTTATTTCACTAAATATGTTACGTACTCCCTCCTACCCCTGGACACCTTGAGAGACGTAACGGCTGTTGATATTTCCATAGAGCTAGATCCTCTATGGAACCACCCTCTATGAAAGAGAAACTGATAGGAACACAACCCTTCTCGCTAGCAGCAGTCATCCCACTACCCTGAAAAAGGGCCTCCCTAAAAGTCAGTTTTACAGACTCAGACGTATTTGCCATTCCACTGATGATTTTATTCACAAGGCCTCAGCTATGAAACAACGCTTCTTAGATCGGGGTTACTCTAGCGAAAACGTTAACGAAGCCTACAATTTGGCACTTTCAAAACCGCAACTCGAGCTTTTACAAAAAAACCCAGAAAAAGAGTAAAGACTTCTCTGCCGCGTGTATCACTACTTTTCCTCCCAAATCTTTTACGATCAAAAACATAATTATGAAGCATTGGCATCTTCTCACAACAGATCCTGCCCTTGTCTCTCAATTCAAGGATCCCCCCCTTTCATTACATGCAACACCAAAAATGTGATCTATACCATGAGATGCCCGTGTGATCTAATGTATGTAGGAAAAACATCAAGATGTCTAAAACAAAGAATCAGTGAGCACAAAAGTACTAAAGTACAGACAAAAATACTATTTAAAGATATTTTTGAGGGTTACAATTGTGAATGATTTTTATTTTATTATTATGTTTTACAACTTTGTGTGGCCCACAAACAGACAGTATATTGATGGGACAAACATATGTTTGGTTATGTTTGCAAGATTCAATAGTTATTTAATAGTCCTAAATATTTGTAATTTTTATCTGTATTCATTTGTTCAATGTATTATACAGGGGGACCCAGAGCTGGGAGGGACAGACCCACAGAGACAGCCCCTGGCACAGGAGCAAAACGAAATGGAGCTGGAAGACATGAATGACGCTCAGTAGAGTGCTCCTCTCGGTCCGTGGAGACACAGGGCCAGGATACCAGTGATGGGGCTGCAGGCCGAGGGGCTGAGGCGTAAGGAGGGTGGCTGCCACTTCCTCTACTGGTCGCCGGAGGGCGACATAATCGTTGGCTGCTGTTTCCTCTACTGGTCGCCAGAGGGCGACATTATCATTGTATTTTGTGTTCTGTTGACTTATTGCTGTCACCTGTTTTGATTAGTGATTCTTTGCACCTGGGGGATAGGGATGGGGCCATTTTGTGGGATTTATTTTTTCTTAGTTTGTAATTAGTTTAATCAGATTTATGATTTATAAATGGTAAAAGGTGTGGTTTGTTTCATTTTGTTTAATAAATCTCATAAAAAAACATGTTTTCAATGTACAAAAATGACAAGTTACTCACACATACAAGACATACACCGTCTATAACTCATTCATTCAGGCTGCCAAAATCCAGGCCTGCCATTAAGAGTATTGATATCAAAATGACGCCAAGTTACGGTACTACAAACAATATAGGCTATCTTGCCTCACCAAAATTAAATAAGATGTATTCCAAAGCAATGCTACCCAATATTTCCTCAATTCTTTCAAGTCACTTGGCCCTTCATGATGAAGGTTTACTGTGCTACCTGCTGCCCCACCACGCCCGAGGTTCCATCTGGTCTGGAGTCAATGACGCTGTCCTCCTCCCAAAATTACGTACCGCAGACACTCAGACACTTTGATTCATGATGACTGGCTGTTGTACATTAATTTGATTTTATTTTCCTTCATACAGAATGCCCACTATATTCAGTGAAGGTACTGGGACACAGGAGATTGATCTGGAAAAGAGGATCTGAAAGCAGCCCCAGTTCTTATCAGGGGAGACTGCAGCACCCAGGATCAGGAAGAATGGAGAGAACCAGAGGAGAGAGGAGAGAGCCAGCTGCTTCAGATCTGGAGCCATTTTCATTTAATATTTTGGGATATATTTACAAGAAAAGAGATCCACATGCTTCAGATCTGGAGCCATTTTCATCAAACCTTTTGGGAGAATCTTACCGGAGGAGAGACCTGCCTGCTTTAAATCCAGGGTTGTTTTCATCAGAGATTGAAGGTTTCTTTATCCGTATCCAGAAATAAATGTATTTTTCCGGCAGGAGATGCAGCTTTCCTCAGGTACAATGAACAAAAGAGCAACACAAATACAGCAATACAACACAAAAGACATCACAAGACAAGGTAAGAAAATAGGTGTAAGTAATTTAAAAGCTAATAAAAACACATTATTGGGAGAAACTTACTAGAGGAGTAAGCCACCTGCTTCAAGCCTTTTTCACATAAAATGTTGCAGATATGTGCTTAAAAAACATGGATCTGGGACTACACAAGAATATTCCGACAAGACCAAAGCAACAAAATATAAAAATAAAAAAACATTTATTAAAAAATAAGACATACAGACAACACTAATGCTACAGGAAATCTAATGGAGAGAAGGAAAGATGAATTTTGATCAAATGAAATCAAAATGTCCCACTTAAACAGTAAAAGTATAATTATTATGCCAGTCCTCAAATATATATGAAAAGTGTTTCCAGATGAAACAGAGAAATTCATAATTTTTGCACTTTTGCCATGTTGGAACTGAATGGGCTGGATTCATAGATTGTGTATCACGTGGAAGGATAACGCATGTGCACACATAGGGTTGTGCAGAAGAAGGTCCGGGCATAAGGGCGCGTGAACGTGAGCGGCGCTAGTTCCACTTATTATGAAGCTATTTGTGTAGTTATTTCTTTTTTCACTTCCATATTTGAGTGAACAACAGCATCGTCATCCTCTATTGCAGTGTTTTTTAAACTACGCATCGGGACCCAAGTGAGTGGTGAGTCCCGTAACGAGTCGGCAGTCAGCTAGGCTGTGTTAGCCTGTGTGTCTGATGGGTCCCTTAAACTACTACATATTTCTAATTCTGGTTAATATTAGAGAAGTATTTATAATTTGGATCTCAGTATTAGATAAGTATTTATAATTTGGGTCCCAGGATTAGAAAAGTATTTTTAATCTGGATCCCGATATTTAAAAGCTTAAGTTGGTATTTCATGTTAATGCTAATTGCTTTGTCTCCTACGGTTAGGCCGCAGCTTTTTGTTTATACAGTTATTGATAAGATTCTGTCCATGGCAATTCATTTTTTAATGTAATTCCTTTTTCACTTCCATATTTGAGTGAACAACAGCATCATCATCCTCTATTGCAGTGTTTTTTAAACTACGCATCAGACCCAAAATGGCCGGCAGGAGTGTTTGAGGGTGGTGCCGGAAGGAGCCGACAGTCTGCTAGGCTATTGTAGCATATGTTTGATGGGTCCCTAAAACTACTACGTATTTCTAATTTTGGTTCCTAGATTGTATGTTCATGTAATTCTTTATGATCATAGCTAAATGTTTTATTAGCAACTCCAAATAAAAAACAAACCTTTTTTTGTGTCCAGTTTCAAGTATGTTGATTACACCAGGCTATGTATTCATTGTGTGCGATAAGATAGCTTGAGCTTTTACATGTAATATAAAAACACACATTTACAGAACTTATACTTAATTGTAAGATGAACAAAAGAAAATTAATGCCACAACATATGACTGTGCTGAAAGACAGCTTTGCACTTTCACAAGATTGATTAAGCGCAAATTTTCTCTTGCAGAAGAGGAAGATGCTGATTTTTTGCCTTCTCTTGCTGATTTCTTCTCAACACATCGGTAAGGTTTGATTTTTTCTTTAAGTAATATTCAGTGGCTGGACTTATATTGAAACCATATAAGAACATTTTCTCATTTCAGTCAGATTAAATGTTTTCAATTTTTAATCCGTTCTCTGATTCAGAGTAAAAGAGCTTTGACGTTTGACTACATGAGACAGGTAGTCTAGCGGTGTGTCTCCCCAAAAGTTAAAAAATGAATCTTATGCCTATGGAATTGATTCTGTTATTTCTATTTACACCATTACATCTGATATAATTGTGTCATACAGTCACCTCCAAAACTGCAGGCACCCATGATAAAAGGGAGCAAAAAGGCTGTATAAAATAACACAGGTTGTACTCAACATGTTATGCTCAAAAACACAGGAAAGAACATATTTAATTCAAATAAAATTTTTGAGAAAACATTTTTTGGAACAATAATTTATTAATAAATAATGTGTGTGTGTGTGTGTGTGTGTGTGTGTGTGTGTGAACTCTATTTCAGGTGCAGAAGTTGTGTACTGTATAAAGGAATTGCCCTGCAATGTCACTAAGTGATTTAAAATTAGGGACTCAGAAAATGCAGTTTTGCTTGTTTGCAGCTCCATCCAGCAAACAGAACACTGTAATATCAGTGGAACCCACATCAAGCTGAAATGTGAGGGACAATTACACTGCTTCTGCAATGAAGAAGGTCCGTTTGAACTGGGTGGTAAGATAGCCTACAAGTCTGATGCTGGCTGTCCATAAGAATGGGCTGAGAAGACATTTCATTTCATTTCATTTCTATACTTGTTACTGGAACTCCTGTGTTAAGGACTGCTGGTAATGAAAACATTTCTTATTGGCAAATGTGTTTTATTGTTTTTTTATTTTTTTTATTTTTGGTTGGGATTCAATTAACTTCAATAAAATTCTATTAATTGTCCTTAACAATCAAAGGAAACTTGCCATTTCTGAGTTATGAAGAAAAGGTATAAATTATTTTTAATTGGCAGTTATTGGTCATTAAGAACAACTGTTCATTAAATCCCAGCCTTTGTTTGTTTTTTCTCTCACAATGACCAAAATTATCTGCATATACAGCCCAGATTCCCCTTAGAAATGGCACATATTCCCAATATTCTCAGTATGATGTCCTGTCTTTTTTCTCTTTCTCCCAGAGTTTCCTGAAATCCCTGTAAAAGATCAAAGTAGTAAGTGAAAGCAATTTACATTCACTAAAATGATACACACATCCACGCAATAGCATAAGAATAATACATGCAACACATTTCCTATTCTGCAAATTTATGGCAAAATGTTTCAACACTTCATTTCTGTTTTGTGTATAAAACAAAATGCCACAGAGTCATTTTCATAATGTTGCATTTAAAATAAAATCCATTCTACAATTGGCACATTCCAACAGCAGCATAAGAAAAAAAGTTAAATTCATGATATGGCACTGAAAAAGAAGACACCTAGAACCACCAGGTCTATGATGACCTACAGCTGAAATGCCAAAGAACTTAACTGATCATATTCTAACTGTTGCAGGCATTTCCATGGAAAATGAGGTCCATCCTGAGGGAACCAAGCGCTATGAAGGTAATACATTCACATCTATACTTCACAAAGGGTGAACAATATAAAAAAGATGTGTGATTTGTTCTCACAACCTTTGTGCTGTATCAAAACTGTGGTGGGTATGCCAGTACGAAGGACTGGTACAAGAACCAGACAGTGCTTGTTAATTTTTCATAAACAGTGCTTAAATAAACAACAATCTTGACATTTTTCTCCTGTTGTAACTGTAAACAGATGAATTTAATAGATTTGCTTTTTTATCGCAGACTACGTGGGGTTGGGGGCAGTGAGAATTGTGCAGAAATCTGGTGCCAGAGTGATGCACTGGTTGCCTGCTTTAGAATATCAGGTGATGAACATTTAGTCAAGGGGAAGAGTCATGTGCAACAGAGCAAAGCAGTTGCTCTTATGCAGAGCAGCATACAGTAACCAAAAGTGCAGATCTTTTTGCTGGGAAAGGTCAACAGTATGCATGCCTACAATGTCTCTGCCACTGTACTCAACTGAAGTGAGACACTATCAATGGACTGCAGCAGATTCAATGTTTCACAGGTGACCTATCCACACCTGAAGTGCCAGAGAGGAACAACACCAACAGGACCGAGTCATCTGGTAAACCTTTGTTTTTTTTGTGATTTTTTTGCATCAAGCCACCTGTTTGGTTTCTACCAGACAATAAATGCAAAAAAATTCCCTTGTTTTATTTCTGTGTTCAATTTTGGGATAAGTATTAATGACACATAATCTTTGTCTGTTAAAGATGAAATTTAAGTATAGCACAATCGCATGACCAGGCTTACAGTGTCAAAAAAACAATAAAATAAGCAACTGCAGCTCCCAATGCGGGAAATATAGAGACCATCAGAGCTACTACCTTCCCTGGTCTCAGTGAGGAGGTAGATTTTCCCCTTTTTTGTAAATGGTAGTTTTTTTGTTAAAAAGCGCTATTAATTTGTCCCCTGTGATTGAGTGCATAAATGTTTTTTTTATTTTTATTATTTTTTTATTTCGTCCAAAGTGTGTTTGGTGGTATCTGACTGAAATGCCCTTGGTTCAGGTCCCAGCATGACCCCACTGCAGATTGCTGCTGCTGTTGCTGTTCCTGCTGTCAAAAATCTCAAAAATTTTACTTCCCAAAATTCCAATTAAAAAAAACTAGAAATTCATGTTCCATTTCATGTTTCATGTTCCATGAATAAAAATTAAAAAAAAAAACTATTTAATTAATTTTTTTTTTAAGTTGAATTTGTGGGCAGGCAGTACAGCCCTAATAGTATTTCAGGCAAAGTGTTGCACAGTTTAAGCCTGCAGTGAAATCTTTTGGGAAACTCAACAGGCTTTGTGGACCGATAGGATCTGCATTACCTGCTGGAACCCTGCATGTTTTCAGTCTTGGGTCTGGTGGTAGAGCCAGTTTTCAGTCTTTGCGTAAGTTTACCTGCACTGCCAGGGAGGTGTGGTTTTCAGCCTTGCTCAGGGACACTTTGACACGCCCAGGGCGGGGATTGAACCGGCAACCCTCCGACTGCCTGACAACCTCCTGAGCTATGTCGCCCCAATTATTATAATATAATAATATAATATATTATAATCAATATGCATATTCATACTTACGTACATATTTGCATACATACATACAGGCTTCCGTGTATAAGGTGATAAGACAATCGGGTGGTCTAAGGACTCATGACTGAGCATAGCGTACCAGCCACAGAAAGTTGGACTCTGCCTTGATGTTTACGACTATGGCCTTCACTCCACACATCACAGAGATTTTGTCCATGTCGTCCTGAACTATGCAGCCTGAGTTTCCGCATGCGTCCCCCTGTGCAATGTTGTAATTCAGGTCTGTGCGGTTTCTGTAGCCAGGATCCTCCTTCTGTTTCTGTCATTTCCAAAGGCGTATTTAATGCTCCGAAGGCCACTTTCATTTCTCCACCAGTTCAGACAGATGCTCTCTGGTGCCACCATGTGTTCAAAGAAGTGATGGAGATAGCCTGTCTCTTGCTGGTAAGGACCAATGACCTTTGGCTTGGGAATAACAATAGGAAGCTCTGTGTCAAAAAAAAGGTCAAAAAGTGTGTTCTCATAAATATTGCAATATTCCACTTGCAAGTGGCTAGTCAATGATGATTATTATTTTTACTCACACACAAAATAATTACCAATGTTAGGAGCTGCATAAGTTATTTCAAATGATGCGAATTATCACTGATCAACTGTGTTCTAATTTATATTTCTGTTTCTGAGTTTCTGCTCACATGAAACTTCATCCTACCAAATTACAAGGTTTAAAAGTGTCCATAATTGCCAAGTTGTATGCATTGCTACATTTTCCAAAATGCAAATTTACTAATTCAATTTAATTAATTATAATTGTATTATGATTATTCAAAATTCATATTAAAACAAATCAAGAAAAAATATGTCTTTATCCCAGACAACTTCATTATCTCTCGAAAATATTTCTAGACCCCACACTCCTGCCAGACTTCCCTGTTCAGCGGCATCTGGGGACCTGGCACACCCCCACCCCCCCGAAGGGACATTGCCCATATTCTGATGTAGACTGATGACTGGCTTCTTCAGATTGCACCATGGTTCCCCTGACTGACTATATTACCTTTCTTTTTCTCTGTCTTTTTTTAGATTTCCCTTTGAATTGTGGTATAGCTAGTGTGGTGCCAGGAAGGTAATTGAGGAGCTGTCCACTAGAGGGCAGCACGGTGGCGCATTAGCCAACGACTGGGCCTAATTAAAAGACCTGATTGTATGCTCTGGGGAGGTGGGATTTTGGATTTTGGGTATGGTCTTGCAGTGGGTGTTTGCTTTCTCTTTGGGATTTTGTATTTTTGCTGGCTTCTTGAGGAAGTTTTGGTTGCCTGGTTGGTTAGTCTGTGGAATAATTCAAACCCTACATGCCAGCCAGATCCCTCCGTTCTGCTACCTCAGGACGCCTAGCACCTCCCCCTCTTCGCACCTGCACTTCCAGAACACGTCTCCTGTCTGTTCTGGCCCCACGATGGTGGAATGACCTCCCTGTGGAGGTCAGAACAGCTGAGACTGTGACCCATTTCAAACGACGACTGAAGACCCACCTCTTCAGGCTGCACCTCTCCCCATCCCTCCCTTCCCCCCCTGTAAATGACTAAACTTAGGGTTGTAACTAGGCAGCTGTTTAATAGGTGACTTAGTTGATGCGCCAGTCTTAACGACTACTTGTACTATTTTTATTTATTTTTATTTTTCCATAGATTGCTTTGTTGCCGTTCTCGTTGTTAGTGTTAATCAGTTTAACCACCAGGGTCCAAGTTGAACTATGCGGTTGTTCCCTGTACTTGGACCGGTACTTCTCTCTAGGGGTTTCGTCATACTTGTTCCTGGTTATGGTTATACACTTTGTTGTACGTCGCTCTGGATAAGAGCGTCTGCCAAATGCCTGTAATGTAATGTAATAAAGAATTACTTTCTGTAGATAGTGAAACAACTGAAACATATTTACCTCACCAATTAACTGCCTGGACTGGTTGGAGTGGTTTCGAGAATGTAAAACATTTCCTAGAATTGAATAATCAGATTTGTGTTGGGTGTGTTGTGTTTTTCTGGTTAAACTGTCATTTGGATTTTGATGCTTGGTGGTGCAGTCAGATACTTTGATTCATGATGACTGGCTGTTGTAGATTAACTTGATTTTACTTTCCTTCATTCAGAATGTCCACTATATTCAATGAAGGTACTGGGACACAGGAGATTGATCTGGAAAAGAGGATCTGAAAGCAGCCTCAGTTCTTATCAGGGGAGACTGCAGCACCCATGATCAGGAAGAATGGAGAGAACCAGAGGAGAGAGGAGAGAGCCAGCTGTTTCAGATCTGGAGCCATTTTCATTAAATATTAAATATTTTGGGATATACCAGAGGAGAGACCCGCCTGCTTTAAATCTGAGGTTGTTTCCGTCAAAGGTTCAAGGTTTCTTTATTCGTATCCAGGGAAAAATATCTTTTCAGACAGGAGATACAGCATTCTACCAGTACAATGGACATCAGAGCAACACAAAACAGCAATACAACACAAAATTCAGCACAAGAAAATCGGTGAAAGTCATTTAAAAAGTCATGAAAATCATCATTGGGAGAAACCTACCAGAGGAGAAAGCCACCCGCTTAAAATATGGAGCCATTTTCTTGAAGATTTTGGAAGATCATCAAACAAGGTTTCTTTACTTGTGCACAAGGATAAAAAAATTATTCAGCGCTCAAGAGTTTAAAATACAAACAGACAAGTATCTTTTCAGCTGTTTTAGCACAGATTGGCATTGCACACACAAGTGCGGCAGTGCCCAAAAGCCGTTGCTGCTCCTGCTCCTGCTCCATTGCCTATTTAGTTTACACAGTACCGTCTACCTATTTTTCTTCTCTGAGTTTTCGACAGGAAGTGGAGGGCTAACATGAAAAATATCATAAAAAGAATCCTGTTGGAATCTTACAATGTGTGAAGCTGCGTAATTCCCAGTCTGTGCACCTCTAGGAGTAAAAACCATTGACTTGGACAGATTGTTGTCAAATGTGAGTGAGTGTGTCAGACTTTAGTCGTCCTAAAGTCATCTAGTGCATGGGAGGCATAATCTACAAGTCTTTGGACTTATACAAACATCCAGACAATAGCATAAAATAATATGCAACACTTTTCCTATTATACTAATTTAAGGCAAAATGTTTCAACACTTCATTTCTGTTTTTGCCCACCATCTTCAGTGAAGGGACTTCGTACAGAATGGACACAATCTTCAGTGAAAAGACTGGGACACAGAAGATAGTTCTAAAAAGGAGGATCTTATAGCAGCCTCAGATCCTATCAGGGGAAATGGCAGCAGCCAGGATTAGGAAGAATGGAGAGAAAGAAAAGAGAGAAGAGAGAGTCACCTACTTCATATCTTGTATCATTTTCATCAAACATCTTTGGAGATACCTTCCAAACGGAGAGTTCCATCTGCTTTAAGCCTGGGGTCATTTTCTTCAAAGTACACAAGGAATCATTTTTATTTCAAATACAAGATTCAGTGTTCCAGAGGTAAAACGGACATCAGAACATCACAAAACAGCAAAACAAAAGACATCACAATTAAAAGTCAGAAAATAGATAAAAGTCATATAAAAGTCATAAAAACATTTTGGGGAATACTTGCGAGATGAGGAGATCCACCTGCTTAAAATCTGGAGCCATTTTCACGACACATGTTGAATGTTATGTCCATTTCAACAAGTTTCAAACAACAGAAAATGAAAATTAATAAACTTGTCATAAAAAATGGACACATAGACATCTCCGAAGCTACAGGAACAGTAGAAAAGCAAAGAAGAATTGTGATCGAATTAAATCTAAAGGAATCTCCCGATCAAACAGTAAAAGTGCGATATTCAGTTGTCGTACCTTCCTATATTTGAAAGGCGTTTCTTACGTTATGACGTACAGTGCGTGCGCCGTAGTAGGCCTATATAAAGGATTGCGCGAGAGTACAACATCCTTTCTCTTTTAAATACGACAGACAACAGGTGAGTACGGCTAGTTTTAATTATTTTCATTATTATTTTGATTTAATTATTTTTAATTATGTTTCACTTTCATGTGTGTATCCTATGGTATAGACATGTGTACTGGAAGCTAAAGAAAATATAAAATGTCCTGAGGAGTTTTAGCGACAACAGGAGCAAAAGCAATGCTGTGTAATGCTCAGCTTTGCCATCGGCACGTGTTTGAGCTTCTCTCGCCACCATCTGAATTAAGGGACTTGAACACAAAAAAAAACTTCATAGAACGGGCACATTGTTGATAAAATTATGTTCTCAAATAAGAGTTTTTACTCTTTTACATCTTAAAATAAATTATACAATTTAAACTTTTTGTTGTGTTCAAGTCCCAATGCTCTGCGCTTCTCTACATTGCTAATTTGGCTTTCCTGTTTATGGGTCACAAAGTTTAGCAAAATAAGGAAGCCATACATTTGGCTTCTACAAGACAATAAATGCAACAAAAATCTCTTATTTAATTTCTGTGTTAAATTCCTTATTTTGCTCACGTGAAGGTGAGCGGCGCTAGTTGCACTTATTATAAAGCTAGTTATTATTTCTTTTTTCACTTTCATATTTGAGTGAACAACAGCATCATCATCCTCTATTGCAGTGTTTTTTTTAACTATGCGTAGGAACCTAAAATCGGTGGCTGGAGTGTTTGAGGTCAGTCTCCTAATGAGTCGGCAGTCAGCTAGGCTATGTTAGCCTGTGTGTCTGATGGGTCCCTTAAACTACTACATATTTCTCATTCTGGTCCCAATATTAGAGAAGTATTTATAATTTGGGTCCCAGTATTAGAGAAGTATTTTTTATTTATATTTAAAAACTTAAGTTTGCTTAAGGAGGCCTGACCGGGAAGCTAATGCTAATTGCTTTGTCTCCTACGGTTAGGCCGCAACTTTTTGTTTATACAGTTATTGATAAGATTCTGTCCATGGCACTTCATTTTTTAATGTAATTCCTTTTTCACTTCCATATTTGAGTAAACAACAGCATCGTCATCCTCTGTTCAAGTGTTTTTTAAGCATCGGAACTCAAATTTGCTGGCATTTGAGGATGGTGCCGGAAGGAGCCGACAGTCTGATGGGCTATTGTAGCATATGTGTTTGATGGGTCCCTAAAATTACTACGTATTTCTAATTTTGGTTCCTAGATTGTACGTTCATGTAATTCTTTATGATCATAGCTAAATATTTTATTAGCAACTCCAAATAATGAACCCAAACTTTTTTTGTGTCCAGTTTCAAGTATTTTGATTACACCAGGCTATGTATACATTGTGTGCGATAAGATAGCTTGAGTTTTACATGTAATATAAAAACACAAAGTTTAGCAAAATTTGGCTTCTACAAGACAATAAATGCAACAAAAATTTCTTATTTAATTTCTGTGTTAAATTCCTTATTTTGCTAAACTTTGTGACTGTTACGTCCCCTGCCTCTGCTTGCCTGGGTAGTGCAGGTGGAGGTAGTTGCTTAATTACCTAATTGCCTGATTGCTTCCACCTGCCTGTGGCCCAATATAAGCCCAGTAGTATGAGGCAGGGGAGTGATTTTTTTTTTTTTCTTTTCTTTTCTTTTCTTTCTCTTCCCCTCCCCCCCTTTTGGGGTTTGTGATTTGTGGGGAGAGCTTTGGTTTTGTGAACTTTGTGGGTTTTTGTTTGTAATTTAGATTAATAAATGTCTGGGTTTGTTTTTAGATCAGTTTCTGTCTTGTTTTTGATCCATCTGGACTTTGTTTGTTGCGGCCAGTCGAGCCAGCCGTAACAAAATGGGGGCTCGTCCGGGATCTGCCATCACACTTCCCTGCGGCAGCAAGGAGGCCGTGCGCAGACACACAGTACCCTGCGACGTCGAGGACGCGCGCAGACACACACTTCCCTACAGTGGCAGATTTCTCTGGACAATTTGTGGACTTTTGGTATTTATTTTTTGTTTTGTATAGTAATTTGAAGGAAAAAAAAAAAAAAAGACCTTTTAGTTTTTGTCTTTTTTTTTGTCTTAAGGGTGGGGGTGTTACATCCCCTGCCTCTGCTTGCCTGGGTAGTGCAGGTGGAGGTAGTTGCTTAATTACCTAATTGCCTGATTGCTTCCACCTGCCTGTGGCCCAATATAAGCCCAGTAGTATGAGGCAGGGGAGTTTTTATTTTTCTTTTGGGGCTTGTGAATTGTGTGGAGAGCTTTGGTTTTGTGAACTTTGTGTGTTTTTGTTTGTAATTTAGATTAATAAATGTCTGGGTTTGTTTTTAGATCAGTTTCTGTCTTGTTTTTGATCCATCTGGGCTTTGTTTGTTGCGGCCAGGCGAGCCAGCCGTAACAGTGACCCATAAACAGGAAAGCCAAATTAGCAATGTAGAGAAGCGCAGAGCATTGTAATCATAAAAACCTACACGTACCTGTTATTTTAACTGTGTTTACCCCCCCCCCCCCCCCGCCCCCCATTTCTCAAATTGAGACATTATCAATGGACTGCAGCAATTTTTCACAGGTGATCACTCCACAACTGAAGTGTCAGAAAGGATCAACACCAACACGACCGAGTCATCCGGTAAACCTTTGGATTTTTAATACATTTTTTACATCAAGCCATACATTTGGCTTCTACAAGACAATAAATGCAACAAAATCTCTTATTTAATTTCTGTGTTAAATTTTTAGGCAATGACACTATCTTTATCCAAAGTTGTGGTATCTAACTGAAATTCCCTTGGTTCAGGTTTCAACATGACCCCACTGAAGATTCTTGCTGCTGCAGTTCCTCGAATTATTGATACATACCGTATCATGAAGGCCATTCAAAATCAGAGGTAGGCAACTCCACTCAAGCAGGGCACGTTTTCATTATCACCAGTTACACTGGCCAAATTAATGGACTTGTCATTGGAATGTTGGGGGGGGGGGGTGTAGTTGTGAATGATGTTATTGCAATCAATTACATAAAAATATGGAGTAGTTTTCTTCACTGAACAAATTAAACACTGTGTTGAATCAATAGGCTCCTAATTAGGTTGTTAATTCGTTGATCAGGCACAGGGAGCCACAGTTGGATCGGACAGACCCACAGAGACAGCCCCTGGAGCACGGCCAAAACGACAGGAATGACGCCTCAGTACAGCGCTTCCCCTGGTACACAAAGAAGGAGATGGTGTTGATAATGAGCAGGCGGATGGGGTCCGTGTTCCTGTCCCCTGCCCAGCCCAGACTGCAGGGGGGTCTGCTTGCTCCACCCCAAGTCCAGGAGAGGTTGGAGCTTGCTCCGCCCCAAGTCCAGGAGAGGTCGGAGCTTGCTGATTGGGGTGGCAATGGTGATGGGAAGGGGGAGGGATTAATTTTATGAGTTTGTTAGGATTTTTCCCCCCTTTAAATTTTTAATAAATGAAATGATTGACGTCATTTTTTTTTACTTCATATTTTATGACTTTTCCTAATTTAATGGGGACAACTGGGTAAACATAAAATAAACATGATATGTTTTCAATGTCCTGTACACATTTTGACCCCCAATTTGACCCCAGGCTGTTTTAGCTGTATAAAACATAAGAAACATCAGCATTTTACACACATTTGTTTTGGATGATATTGAGGTCACTATAACATGCAATTTTATAATCTTCAAAAAACTTCCCTCAGCTTTAGGGCCCTAACCTAACATAACCATACCTGTAGTAGTGCTAGAACCACTGATAGTTCACTTTCCCGCGCCGTGGGGGAGGGGAAATATGGTTCCTGCAAGGACATAGTTCACACAACATAGGGGAGGAGCAAACATAAAAGCTTGCACAGCAGCCTTCTAAACCATTTCTCTTGGTGCTCTGTGTGCTCTCTTTATGCTCTCTCTCAATTGAAATTTTTTTTGAAATTTTTTATGAGAATGAGACCCTTAGTGTTGACCCTCCTGTTGTCTCTCAACCACCAGCAGACACGTAACCTTCCAAAAATGGAAAGTTATTATGGTCCCTCTCCCAACTTGAACAACAGGGTAGACTTAGTGCTGCTAATGTCATCAAAATGGTTCCAGGCCCCACCAGATATGCTGTCAGCCATGCCCAAGACATAAAATCAGCATTTGAGCTCTTCGAAACACCATCAATCGAAAAGGATATACTTGAGATGACAAACTTAGAGGGGAGGCGCATGTATGGGGACAGTTGGAAAGACTTGGATGTGACCCACTTGCAAGCCTACATTGGCTTGCTCATTTTGGAGTCTAGAAGTCAAAAGGCGAAGCAACAGCAAGTCTTTGGAAGAGGAAGAGCAATATTTCCAGCCATCATGTCTCTAAAGACAATCCATGCTTTCTCCCGTGTCATACGCTTTGATGACAGAGAAACAAGGCAGGGCCGACGAAGGCCTGACAAACCTGCAGCAATACGGGATGTATGGGACAAGTGGGTTCAGCAATTACCCTTTCTTTACAATCCAGGCCCCCACATGACTGTGGATGAATGTCTGGTTGTGTTTCGTGGGCGCTGTCCCTTCAGACCAGGGGTCCTCAATCTTATCCAGAAGGGGCCGGTGTGGGTGCAGGCTTTTGTTCCAACCAAGCAGTTACACACCTGATTCTGCTAATCAAACACTAGAGTCTTCTTTGCAAAGGATCTTGATTAGTAGAATCAGGTGTGTAACTGCTTGGTTGGAACAAAAGCCTGCACCCACACCGGCCCTTTCTGGATAAGATTGAGGACCCCTGCTTCAGACAATACATACCAAGCAAACCGGCCAAATACGGTATCAAAATATGAGCAGCATGTGATGCACAGAACAGCTATGTCTGGAATATGCCGGTGTAAATCCCTGGTAAATCCCTTGGGGAAGCACCTGAAAAAATCAGGGCATGAGGGTGGTACTAGACATGGCTGAAGGACTGAATGGTCATAACATTACATGTGATCATTTTTTCACATTGTATGCCCTGGGTGAGGAACTATTGAAAAGGAAGGTTACCATGTTGGGGACAGTGAGAAAAAACATTAAAACAACAAAAAGATCTTTCTTTCCAATTTTAGGTCAATTCGTGAGATTTTATGGTGATTTGCATATTTTGTAATAGTCGCGTAATAGGTATTCTGGATGTATGGGGTGGGGGGTTATGTTTTATTTAAAGGGCTATTTAGGTATTCAACAAAGAAACATAAAGTACCTGACACAAACTTGTGGTAACAATTTTAATTATAATCATTTTCTGGAGGTTTAAATTGCTGGGGTCAAACCCCAAGGATAATAGGTGTTAGTAAATTTGAAGATAACAAAAGTCAAAGTCAAAGTGTTTTTATTTGTCAAGTGTACAGTATAACACAGGTCATTCTGAGCAAATAAATTCTTATGACATGGCAGGCAGCAACTACGTAAGAGCAAGAGCAAAAATATCAAAAGATATCAAAAATATCTAAAATATACTTAATATTAAACATAGTATTAAATATTAGCAGCAAATAAGTACCAGCCTGTACAGATGGGGGATATGGACAATGAGAATAGGAGTATTAAATATTTAAATATTAATCATATAAAGTGCAGGAGTGCTGATGAATATGTGCATAAGATTGTGATAATGTACATTGAACGTACATTGCATACACAGGAGGTCATGTGATCAATGTGATCCCTGAGATTAATGTTGCTTGTTGGGAAGCCTGATGGCCTGAGGGAAAAAAACTGTTTGTGAGTCTGGTCATCCGTGCCCGGATGCTCCGGTAGCGTCTACCAGATGGCAGCAGTGAAAACAGACCGTAGCCTGGGTGGCTGAAGTCCTTTTATGATTTTCTGTGCTGCGTCTGATTGCCTGGACCATGTGAGGTTATCATTTATGACCACACCGAGGAACCTGAAGGAGACTCTCTCCTCTTCAGCTCTGTCGATGTGAATGGGGGCGTGACCCCCCCCCCCCCCCCCCCCGGCCCCTTCGCTTCCTGAAGTCCACAATCATCTCCTTAGTCTTGCAGACGTTGAGAGAGAGGTTATTGTCCTGGTACCATGTTGCCAAGACGCTGACCTCCTCTCTGTAAGCGGTCTCATCGTTGTTGAAGATGAGACCCAGGATGGTGGTGTCGTCTGCAAACTTGAAGATGGCATTGGAGTGGCCACACAGTCGTGCGTGAACAGGGCGTACAAGAGGGGACTGAGAGTATGCAGCCCTGAGGGCCTCTGGTGCTCAGGGTCAGTGTAGAAGAGGTGAGGTTACCCATTCTCACCACCTGGGGTCTGCCTGTCAGGAAGTCCAGGATCCAGTTGCAGAGGGAGGTGTTAAGACCCAGGTTCCTGAGCTTGGGAACGAGCTTAGCAGGCACAATTGTGTTGAATGCTGAACTGTAGTCTATAAACAGCATCCTCACGTAAGTGTCTCCCTTATCCAGGTGGGAGAGGGCGGTGTGCACTGTCAGGGCGATGGTGTCGTCTGTAGATCTGTTGGGGCGGTATGCGAATTGAAGGGGGTCCAAGGTGTCAGGAAAAAGAGAGCAGATGTGGGTCCTGACTAGCTACTCGAAGCACTTCATGATGATGGAGGTCAGTGCTACAGGGCGGTAGTCATTCCAGCAGGAGATGGCAGGTTTCTTTGGTACAGGAACAATGATGGTCTGTTTGAAGCAGGTGGGGACTGCAGACTGGTTCAGGGAGAGGTTGAATATAGAGGTGAATACCTCCACTAGCTAGTCGGCGCCAGCTGGGGTATATATACAGCTGTGATTATAGCGGAGCTGAATTCCCGAGGGAGGTAGAAGGGATGGACTTTTATAGTTAAGAGCTCCAGGTCTGGTGAGCAGTGTTTAGCGAGTACAGGAGGGTTAACAATATACTCAGTACTCAGTATTTTCAGTACTGAAAGCATGAATAAATTATTGTCCAGTTCATGTTGTATATATGTGGTTTTATGCATTTTTTTCAACAATTAATGTTTCTCAAAAAAAAAAAAAATGGTTTCATAGTTCCATAGTCGTGAAAACATTATTTTTAAAAATATTGGCAATGTATGATGTAATTCATTAATCATTATCATCTGTTTTGCAACCTCTTAAATTTCCCAGTGTGGCAATTGCTGTCTGTATAATTTATTTCTCTTTATGGCATGCTGTGCTTCATTTTGCTCACGATTTATAGTATACCTTTCTCAGACTGCCAGACAGCACAGCTACGTAAGGCCAGTGTCAGGCTCTGTCTGTGGGAGATAGTCGCTACGTATACACGGAGGTAGTTTGCAAAGTGTACCACACTTAGCCGTGCTGCTTAGAAATCAAAAGGAGTTGTATCAAAAGTATCTAAGAAAATATTATATGTAAAGGAGGGTTGCAGGAGACTGGGCTGGATCAAGGAATGGTAGCTGTCCCAATGGGGTTTCGATCAGCACACAGGAGTCAGGAATCTTTGGTTTTCTGTTTATTGAACTTCCAAATAGGTAAATTCTCTAGGCACACACAGGTGTGTGTGTATATGCATGATATAAAAAGGAACGGGAAGAAGAATCATGCAATATACAATTATCACAATTCAACAACAACTATAACAATAACTATAAAATAAAAAGTATCATAATGATCCAAATAATAATCATTAACTGTTCTAAATAATCATTAAAATAGGGAATTAGGATGAAGGTGAAATATCTCTGAATATGGAAAATCAACACAATACGATCAACATTAATGGGGTACGATAAATAAATAATCTTGCAGAAAATGGCTGACTGAAATTCTACCATAGCACAATAGCGCCCTCTTGTAGCGAGAGGTGCGCAGGAAGATAGAAAATGGTGATGCTCATACGGCAACATGTGCTCAGGAATTACTAGCATGATAAAAGGAATGATATGCAGCTATATAGGTACTTGTAGCATTAAGCGCTACATCATAATTATCAAACTAAACAGGTGGTAATTAACAGGCATAGCTGAAAATGATGTGGGTTTGTAAGGAGGGCTAATAGCCACAAACTGGCCAGGCTATGCTATCCAGAGCCAACATATATCTCACCACAGACAGCGTGGCCCACAGTAATCTGCCACCTTCCTTATAACACACAACGAAGGAGCAAAGAAATACATTTCACAAAGAAAAATACTGATTTCAGGAGTAAAACTTCAGAATTTTGCTTTTGGAACAAGAATGTAAAGTATTGCAATTTATTGTTCTTTCTATGCATGAGCAAACAATCTGTTTTTATCTGACACTTGACATGATGTTTTGTTTGACACCTTTGACCCAAATCAGAAATGGAAATACATCATCCTCACCCACAAGCTTTATCTCAATCAGAAGACACAAGCAATCACCCAAAGAAATCAGCAGCATCAGTACTTCCTCTAAATTAAAGTAACTTCATGATGTAACATGGGGGATGACATAGCTCAGGAGGTAAGACCGATTGTCTGGCAGTCGGAGGGTTGCCGGTTCAAACCCCGCCCTGGGCATGTCGAAGTGTCCTTGAGCAAGACACCTAACCCCTAACTGCTCTGGCGAATGAGAGGCATCAATTGTAAAGCGCTATATAAAAGCAGTCCATTATGTATCAATCCAAGTATAACTACTAGTACTGAACATGAGAAAAGTACAATAGATTTCACACATTACTTAACCCTTCACTTTAACAGTTAATGCTTTGTACCAACTGTTACATATACCGTTCGATAAGGAATATAAGCTCGCTCATGGTCACTTTATTTACTCCGCACTATAGTCTGTCATCATATCAACCTTCACCTACATGCCCATTCTGCTAAAAACATATTGTTTCAACAACGCAATTTCATCATTTCATCCTCATTTCTCTCACGCTGTTGTTATTTTCTCATATGCAAAGCCTACTGGGACATATGCGTCTGCTCCTATTCTCCAGTATCAAGTTTTCCGGGTTCTAGCTTAGCAAAACAGTGAAGAGGATTCCCACTTGCAGATAAGCCTGTCAAAATGCCTTATAAACCTTACAAACACTAAAAGCATATCCGCAAAATAACAACGGAGCAGGACAGAAGGGTACACAAGTTGCGACCTAGGGAGCTCTAATTCTACGTGAGTACATACACTGGCCATATACCACCTACGTTTCTGATGCGTTTACACTTACGCATGCCTGCCATCCCAATATAAAGTTCAATGTGGTCACTGTAGTCTGGATCCTCATCCTGCTTCTGCCTCTGATTGTTTTCAACACGGACATGCATATTTAACTAGACAAGAAAGCACGCCCTCAGCCAACCTAAGCCGTGCAGCTCCGGAAGTAAGCTTGCACTGTGCATGTCCTCGTTGTTGAGTGCAAAACATTGAGCTCCCCATTAAACTGAATGGGGAATATCAGACTTTTGAAGGCAAAATAATCTTCCCTGATGGTATTTTGATACTCGATTGAGGAATGTTACGTTTCACATTAAAAGCAGATTGAAAAATATGCATTATGTAATAAAATATGCTCATTCAAAAAAATATTTTTCTAAGACGTCTGGACCAATGAGGTTTTTTTTTTTGGTTGTTGAATCATATGATTTCTGCATTAAATTCAATGGGCAGCAAGCTCTTTTGCCCTCAACAGCTGTCAACATGCGCAATATGTTTCCCGATACTTCCTAGGCTTCACTGATTGGCCACTCCTACCCTCTCCAGTTCCTGTGTACGCTGTATGATTTTCAAAGGCATAAATGACAGTGCTCCGCCTGATTTATTTCCTCCACGCCCTCCTTACGCTCTCTGGTGCAAGAAGGAAGTCACAGGGCAAAGCTGTGGGCCAGTGATGTCACTTTTGGGAATAACTATGTGAATATCCGTGATGAAATATTAAAAAGTATAAGATAGCACTTTAGACACAATTAAAATGAGACTTTAAAAAAGCAACAAAAAAATAAGAAATATGAGTTTCTCTTTCTGGGCAATGTAGTATATGAAAAACACGTTTTCAACGAACAAAAAGTTACACACACATACAAAGCACTGTCTGTAAGTCATTACTTCAAATCTAGGCCTGCCATTAAAAGTATTGATATCAAAACTGTGCCAAGTTACATGAAACAATATTGGCTATCTTAGCTCAGACAAATTAAACAAGCTGTATTCCAAAGCAATGCTACCCAATGTTTACTAAATTATTAAGTTATGAAACATTATGCGCTTCTGTCCCTCCCAGGGATCACCTAGCATGTGACACACAATTCCTCGTATTTCTTCCTTTGCATTGATGATAATTATTTTTTGACTTCAAAAAAAAAAAAAAACCCTCTCATGCCATAGTCTGTAGGATAAAAAACTATTGTCTGTTGGTAGTGAAACAGCTGACCAGGATACTATGGAAAAACATATTTACCCAGCAATGAATTGCCTGGACCGGTTGGTGTTGTTTGAAATGAGAGAAAACATATAGGCTGGGTGTGTCGTGTTTTTTCTGGTTAAACTCCCATTAGTATTTTGATGCTTGGTGGAGCAGTCAGATACTTTGTTTCATGATGACTGGCTGTTGTAGATTAACTTGATTTTATTTTCCTTCATACAGAATGCGCACTATCTTCAGTGAAGGTACTGGGACACAGGAGATTGATCTGGAAAAGAGGATCTGAAAGCAGCCCCTGTTCTTATCAGGGGAGACTACAGCACCCAGGATCAGGAAGAATGGAGAGAACCAGGGGAGAGAGGAATGAGCCAGCTGCTTCAGATCTGGAGCCATTTTCATAAAATATTAAATATTTTGGGAGATACCAGAGGAGAGACCCGTCTGCGTTAAATCCAAGGTTGTTTCCATCAAAGGTTCAAGGTTTCTTTATTCGTATCCAGGGGGAAAAAAAGGAGATGCAGCATTCTACCGGTACAATGGACATCAGAGCAACACAAAACAGCCATACAACACAAAATTCAGCACAAGAAAATTGGTGAAAGTCATTTAAAAAGTCATGAAAACACATCATTGGGAGAAACCTACCAGAGGAGAAAGTCGCCCGCTTCAATTATGGAGCCATTTTCTCGAAAATTTTGGAAGATTATCAAACAAGGTTTCTTTGCTAGTGCACAAGGATGAGAAAAAAAATTATTCAGCGCTCAAGAGTTTAAAATACAAACAGAAAAGTGTCTTTTCTGCTGTTTTAACACAGATTGGCATTGCACACACAGGTGCGGCAGTGGCCGAAAGCCGTTGCTGCTGCTGCTGCTCCATTGACTATATAGTTTACACAGTACCGTCTTCCTATTTTTCTTCTCTATCTGAGATTCTGACAGAAAGAGGAGGGCTAACATGAAAAATATCATAAAAAGAATCCTGTTGGAATCTTACAATGTGTGAAGCTGCATAATTCCCAGTCTGTGCACCTCTAGGAGTAAAAACCATTGACTTGGACAGATTGTTGTCAAATGTGAGTGAGTGTGTCAGACTTTAGTCGTCCTAAAGTCATCTAGTGCATGGGAGGCATAATCTACAAGTCTTTGGACTTATACACACATCCAGACAATAGCATAAAATAATATGCAACACTTTTCCTATTATACTAATTTAAGGCAAAATGTTTCAACGCTTCATTTCTGTTTTTGCCCACCATCTTCAGTGAAGGGACTTCGTACAGAATGGACACAATCTTCAGTGAAAAGACTGGGACACAGAAGATTGTTCTGAAAAGGAGGATCTTATAGCAGCCTCAGATCCTATCAGGGGAAATGGCAGCAGCCAGGATTAGGAAGAATGGAGAGAAAGAAAAGAGCGAAGAGAGAGTCAGCTACTTCATATCTGGTATCATTTTCATCAAACATCTTTGGAGATACCTTCCAAATGGAGAGTTCCATCTGCTTTAAGCCTGGGGTCATTTTCTTCAAAGTACACAAGGAATCATTTTTATTTCAAATACAAGATTCAGTCTTCCAGAGGTAAAACGGACATCAGAACATCACAAAACAGCAATACAAAAGACATCACAATTAAAAGTCAGAAAATAGATAAAAGTCATAAAAACGTCATAAAAACATTTTGGGGAATACTTGCTAGATGAGGAGATCCACCTGCTTAAAATCTGGAGCCATTTTTATGACACATGTTGAATGTTATGTCCATTTCAACAAGTTTCAAACAACAGAAAATGAAAATGAATAAACTTGTCATAAAAAATGGACACAAAGACAACTCCGAAGCTACTGGAACAGTAGAGAAGCAAAGAAGAATTGTGATCGAATTAAATCTACAGGAATCTCCCGATCAAACAGTAAAAGTGCGATATTCAGTTGTCGTACCTTCCATATTTGAAATGGGTTTCTTACGTTATGACGTACAGTGCGTGCGCCGTAGTATATAAAGGATTGCACGAGAGTACAACATCCTTTCTCTTTTAAATACAACAGACAACAGGTGAGTCCCGCTAGTTTTAATAATAAATAATAATAATTAAATCAAAATAATAATTATATTATTCTAAATATGTTGAGAAATGCAGCAGCAGTGAGTACAGCAACGTAGAAAAAGAGAGTAGGGCAGAGCATTGCAGAGCAAGAGTTGGTTTGTGTGTAATTATAGGCATAATATATTGGTATAGACATGTGTACTGGAAGCTAAAGAAAATATAAAATGTCCTGAGGAGTATTAGCGACAACAGGAGCAAAAGAAATGCTGTGTGATGCTCAGCTTTGCCATGCAAAGAACCATCGCCACGTGTTTGAGCTTTTCTCGCCACCATCTGAATTAAGGGACTGGAACAAAAAAAAAAACTTCATAGAAGGGGCACATTGTTGATAAAATGATGTTCTCAAATAAGAGTTTTTACTCTTTTACATCTTAAAATAAATTATACAATTTAAACTTTTTGTTGTGTTCAAGTCCCAATGCTCTGCGCTTATCTACATTGCTAATTTGGATTTCCTGTTTATGGGTCACAAAGTTTAGCAAAATAAGGAAGCCATACATTTGGCTTCAACAAGACAATAAATGCAACAAAAATCTCTTATTTAATTTCTGTGTTAAATTCCTTATTTTGCTCACGTGAAGGTGAGCAGCGCTAGTTGCACTTATTATAAAGCTGTTTGTGTAGTTATTATTTCTTATTTTACTTTTACTCATATTTGAGTGAAAAACAGCATCGTCATCCTCTATTGCAGTGTTTTTTTAAACTGTGCATCAGGAACCTGAATCGGTGGCTGGAGTGTTTGAGGTCAGTCTCCTAACGAGTCGGCAGTCAGCTAGGCTATGTTAGCCTGTGTGTCTGATGGGTCCCTTAAACTACTACATATTTATAATTCTGGTCCCAATATTAGAGAAGTATTTATAATTTGGATCCCAGTATTAGAGAAGTATTTTTAATTTGGGTCCCGATATTTAAAAGCTTAAGTTGGTATTTCATGTTCCGTGTGTGGAAAGAATCGGAGGCCTGACTGGGAGGCTAATATGCTAATTGCTTTGTCTCCTACGGTTAGGCCGCAACTTTTTGTTTATACAGTTATTGATAAGATTCTGTCCACGGCACTTAATTTTTAAATGTAATTCCTCTTTCACTTTTATATGTGAATGAACAACATTATCAACATCCTCTATTGCAGTGTTTTTTAAGATTGTATGTTCATGTAATTCTTTATGATCAGGTAGGACAAAGTGTAGCACAGTGGGTAAGGAACTGGGCTTGTAACCGAAAGGTCGCAGTTTTGATTCCTGGGTAGGATTCCCAGTGTTTTTTAAGATTGTATGTTCATGTAATTCTTTATGATCAGGTAAGACAAAGTGTAGCACAGTGGGTAAGGAACTGGGCTTGTAACCGAAAGGTCGCAGGTTCGATTCCCGGGTAGGACACTTCCATTGTACCCTTGAGCAAGGTACTTAACCGAAATTGCTTCAGTATATATCCAGCTGTATAAATGGATGCAATGTAAAAGTTGTGTAAGTTGCTCTGGATAAGAGCGTCTCCTAAATGCCTGTAATGTAATATAATGATCATAGCTAAATATTTTATTAGCGACTCCAAATAAAGAACCCAAACTTTTTTTTGTGTCCAGTTTCAAGTACTTTGATTACACCAGGCTATGTATACATTGTGTGCAATAAGATAGCCTGAGCTTTTATACGTAATATAAAAACAAGCAGAGACATTTACAGAACTTATACTTAAATGTATGATGAACAAAAGAAAATTAATGCCACAACATATGACTGTGCTGAAAGACAGCTTTGTACTTTCACAAGATTAATTAAGCACAAATTTTCTCTTGCAGAAGATGATTTTTTACCTTCTCTTGCTGATTTCTTCTCATTACATAGGTATGGTTTGATTTTTGCAATGCAGAGTGACTAGAATTATACTGAAACCTTATATTTGATATTTGTCCACTTCAGTCAAATTAAATATTTATTTCAATACTGAGTCCATTCTCTGATTCAGAGTAAAAGAGGCTTGCAACATGTTATGCTCAAAAACACAGGAAAGAACATATTTAATTCAAATAAAATTGTTGAGAAAACATTTTTTGGAACAGTAATGTATTAATAAATAATGTGTGTGTGTGTGTGTGTGTGTGTGTGTATACACAGCTTCAGGTGCAGTAGCTGTGTACTGTATAACGGAATTGCCCTGCAATGTCACTGAGTGCTTTAAAATGAGGGACTCAGAAAACGCCGTTTGCAGCTCCATCCAGCAAACAGAACACTGTAGTATCAGTGGAACCCGCATCAAGCTGAAATGTGAGGCACAATTACAATGCCTCTGCAATGAAGAAGGTCCGTTTGGACTGGATGGTAAGATACAAGCCTACAAGTCTGATGCTGGCTGTATGTAAGAATGGGCTGAGAAGCCATTTAATTTAATTTCATTTAATTTCTATACTTGTTACTGGAACTCCTGTGTTAAGGACTGCTGGTAATGAAAACATTTCCTATTGGCAAATGTGTCTTTATTGTTTTTTTAATTTTTAATTTTTGGTTGGGATTCAATTAACTTCAATAAAATTCAATTAATTGTCCTTAATGTTTTTTTTTAACAATCAAAAGAAACTTGCCTGAGTTTATGAAGAAAAGGTATAATTAAAAAAAAAATAATTGGCAGTTATTGGTCATTAAGAACAACTGTTCATTAAATCCCAGCCTTTGTTTGTTTTTTCTCTCACAATTAACAAAATTATCAGCCCAGATTCCCCTGAGAAATGGTACATATTCCCAATATTCTCAGTATAATGTCCTGTCTTTTTTCTCTTTCTCCCAGAGTTTCCTAAAATCCCTGTAAAAGATCAAAGTAGTAAGTGAAAGCAATTTACATTCACTAAAATGATACACACATCCACGCAATAGCATAAGAATACATGCAACACATTTCCTATTCTGCAAATTTATGGCAAAATGTTTCAACGCTTTATTTCTGTTTTGTGTATAAAACACAATGCCACAGAGTCATTTTCATAATGTTGCATTTAAAATAAAATCCATTCTACAATTGGCACATTCCAACAGCTACATGAGAAAAAAAAGTTCAATTCATGATGTGGCACTGAAAAAGAAGACACCTAGAACCACCAGGTCTGTGTTGACCTACAGCTGAAATGCCAAAGAACTTAACTGGTCATATTCTAACTGTTGCAGGCATTTCCATGGAAAATGAGGTCCATCCAGAGAAAACCAAGCGCGATGAAGGTAATATGTTTGCATCTATACTTCACAAAGGGTGGACAATATTTAATAAAGATGTGTGATTTGGTCTCGAACCTTTGTGCTGTATCAAAACTGCGGTGGGTATGCCAGTACGGAGGACTGGTACAAGAACCAGACAGTGCTTGTTAATTTTTCATAAACAGTGCTTAAATAAACAACAATCTTGACATTTTTCTCCTGTTATAACTGTAAACAGATGAATGTAATAGATGTGCTTTTTTATCGCAGACTACGGAGGGTAGGGGGCAGTGGGAATTGTGCAGAAATCTGGTGCCAGAGTGATGCACTGGTTACCTGCTTTAGAATATCAGGTGATGAACATTTAGTCAAGGGGAAGAGTCATGTGCAACAGAGCAAAGCAGTTGCTCTTATGCAGAGCAGCATACAGTAACCAAAAGTGCAGATCTTTTTGCTGGGAAAGGTCAACAGTATGCATGCCCACAATGTCTCTGCCACTGTACTCAACTGAAGTGAGACACTATTAATGGACTGCAGCAGATTCAATGTTTCACAGATGACCTATCCACACCTGAAGTGCCAGAGAGGAACAACACCAACAGGACCGAGTCATCTGGTAAACCTTTGTTTTTTTTTGTGATTTTTTGCATCAAGCCACCTGTTTGGTTTCTACCAGACAATAAATGCAAAAAAGTTCCCTTGTTTTATTTCTGTATTCAATTTTGGGATAAGTATTAATGACACATTATCTTTGTCTGTTAAAGATGAAATTTAAGTATAGCACAATCGCATGACCAGGCTTACAATGTAAAAAAAACCCAATAAAATAAGCAACTTCAGCTCCCAATGCGGGAAAGATAGAGACCATCAGAGCTACTACCTACCCTGGTCTCAGTGAGGAGGTAGATTTTCCCCTTTTTTGTAAATGGTAGTTTTTTTTTTGTTAAACAGCGCTATTAATTTGTCCCCTGTGATTGAGTGCATAAATGTGTTTTTTTTTTTTTTGTCCAAAGTGTGTGGTATCTGACTGAAATGCCCTTGGTTCAGGTTCCAGCATGACCCCACTGCAGATTGCGTTTGCTGTTGCTGTTCCTGCTGTTGTTGGTGTTGGTGCCATTGCATACTACGTCTGGAAGGCCTGTCGAAAGCAGGGGTAAGCAATTCCATTTCTGCAGGGCTGGTATCTATACAGGTTTTCATTATCACCAGTTACACTGGCCAAATATATAGACTTTTTTGGGTGGGGGGGTGGGGGTTGGGGTGGTTGGGGGGGTGGGAGCGGATGTGTGGATGCGAATGGTGTTTACATCATCTAATCCCATGGTTCTCAATCTTTACCCTGTATATACTTGTTTATGTTCTAACCTCAAATGCAATTACAGAATTTTATCCTGTTCATTTATAATTCTTGATTAGGGGCTTTTCAGGTTTAGATGGATTATTGTATTTATCCTCTTAAACCACATCATATCTCAAATAGCTATGCATGCCGTGTCCCATGTTCACATTGTGCTTATTGTGCTGTATTGCAAGCAGTTACATGAAAAGAAGTAGCGGTTTTCTTCACTGATCAAATTAAAAACTGTGTTGAATCAATAGGCTCCTAATTAGGTCCTTAATTCGTTGTTCAGGCACAGGGACGCAGAGCAGGAAGAGAGAGACCCACAGGGACAGCCCCTGGCACAGGACCAAAATATAATGGAGCTGGAAGACATGAATGGAGATGGGCAGGGGGAAGGGGAGGGGATTGGGCAGGGGGAGGGGGAGGGGGAGGGGGAGGGGATTGGGCAGGGGGAGGGGGAGGGGGAGGGGGAGGGGGAGGGGGCAATTTGGCACAGCTGTATATAAATAGTAGAAGGTGGTGTTTGTTTTATTTTTTTGTTTAATAAATCATGTAAAATTGACAGCCTTGGACTCCGTGGATGATTTCTGTAATGTACATCAAAACACCTACTCCCACACCTGTAGTGTATGGAAGAAAATAACGTTACAAAAGAACACATCAAATGTAACGGATTTATCAGTATATATATATATATATATATATATATATATATCAGTCAATTTATCAATCAATATATTTGACTTTTTCAACATTGAACTAAATATTTCATTTAATTTATTTGCCTTTAGTTTTATAGTTTTGAGTTCACATCTCAAAAATTTAACTTCCCAAAATTCCAATTTTAAAAAACTAGAAATTCATGTTCCATTTCATGTTTCATGTTCCATGAATAAAAAATAAAATAAAATAACTATTTAATTAATTTTTTTTTTAAAGTTGAATTTGTGGGCAGGCAGTACAGCCCTAATAGTATTTCAGGCAAAGTGTTGCACAGTTTAAGTCTGCAGTGAGATCTTTTGGGAAACTCAACAGGCTTTGTGGATCAATAGGATCTGCATTACCTGCTGGAACCCTGCAAGTTTTCAGTCTTGGGTCTGGTGGTAGAGCCAGTTTTCAGTCTTTGCATAAGTTTACCTGCACTGCCAGGGAGGTGCCATTTTCAGCCTTGCTCAGGGACACTTTGACACGCCCAGGGTGGGGATTGAACCGGCAACCCGCCGCCTGCCTGACAACCTCCTGAGCTATGTCGCCCCAATTATTATTATATAATAATATAATATAATATAATCAATATGCACACTTCATACTTACATACATATTTGCATACATACATACAGGCTTCTGTGTATGAGGTGTTAAGACAATGGGGTGGTCTAAGGACTCATGACTGAGCATAGCGTACCAGCCACAGAAAGTTGGACTCTGCCTTGATGTTTATGACCATGGCCTTCACTCCACACATCACAGAGATTTTGTCCATGTCGTCCTGAACCATGCAGCCTGAGTTTCTGCATGTGTCCCCCTGTGCAATGTTGTAATTCAGGTCCGTACGGTTTCTGTAGTCAGGATCCTCCTTCTGTTTCTGTCATTTCCAAAGGTATATATATAATGCTCCGAAAGCCACTTTCATTTCTCCACCAGTTCAGACAGATGCTCTCTGGTGCCACCATGTGTTCAAAAAAGAAGTGATGGAGATAGCCTGTCTCTTGCTGGTAAGGACCGGTGACTTTTGGCTTGGGAATAACAATAGGAAGCTCTGTGTCAAAAAAAAAGGTCAAAAAATGTGTTCTCGTAAATACTAATCTTGCAAGTGGCTAGTCAATGATGCTTATTATTTTTACTCACACACAAAATAATTACCAATGTTAGGAGCAGCATAAGCTATTTCAAATGATGCAAATTATCACTGATCAACTGTGTTCTAATTTATATTTCTGTTTCTGAGTTTCTGCTCACATGAAACTTCATCCTACCAAATGACAAGGTTTATAAGTGTCCATAATTGCCAAGTTGTATGCATTGCTACATTTTCCAAAATGCAAATTTACTATTTCAATTTAATTAATTATAATTGTATTATGCTTATTCAAAATTAATATTAAAACAAATCAAGAAAAAATATGTCTTTATCCCAGACAACTTCATTATCTCTCGAAAATATTTCTAGACCCCACACTCCTGCCAGACTCCTCTCTTCAGCGGCATCTGGGGACCTGGCACACCCCACCCTCACCACCCCCCACCCCCCAATTCAACAACCCCCACCTCCGAAGGGACACTGCCCATATTATGATGTAGACTGACAATTGGCTTCTTCAGATGGTTCCCCTGACTGACTATATTACCTTTCTTTTTCTCTTTCTTTCTTTAGATTTCCCTTTGAATCGTGGTATAGCTAGTGTGGTGCCAGGAAGGTAATTGAGGAGCTGTCCACTAGAGGGCAGCACTATGGCGCATTAGCTAACGACTGGGCCTAATTAAAAGACCTGATTGTATGCTCTGGGGAGGTGGGATTTTTCGATTTTGTGTATGGTCTTGCAGTGGGTGTTTGCTTTCTCTTTGGGATTTTGTATTTTTGCTGGCTTCTTGAGGAAGTTTTGGTTTCCTGGTTGGTTAGTCTGTGGAATAAAGAACTACTCTCTGTAGGTAGTGAAACAACTGAAATGTATTTTCCTCAGCAATGTATTGTCAGTTGGAATGGTTCACACGCTAAGTCAGTTTCTTGAATTGAATAATCAGTTCCTTATTGGGTATATCATGTGTTTATCTGGTGAAACTCTCATTAGCCTTTTGATGCTTGGTGGAGCAGTCAGACACTTGGTTCATGATGACTGGCTGTTGTAGGAGAGAGGCACCTGCTTCAGATATGGAGCCATTTTCATTTAATATTTTGGGATGTATTTACAAGAAAAGAGATCCACCTGCTTCAGATCTGGGGCCATTTTCATCAAACCTTTTGGGAGAATCTTACAGGAGGAGAGACCTGCCTGCTTCAAATCCAGGGTTGTTTTCATCAAAGATTCGGGAGATGCAGCTTTCCACAGGTACAATGGACAACAGAGCAACACAATACAGCAATACAACACAAAAGACATCACAAGACAAGGTATGAAATAGGTGTGAGCAATTTAAAAAGTAATAAAAACACATTATTGGGAGAAACTTACTAGAGGAGAAAGCCATCTGCTTCAAGCCTTTTTCATATAAAATGTTGCAGATATGTCCTTAAAAAACATGGATCTGGGACTACACAAGAATATTCCGATAAGACCAAACCAACAAAATATAAATAAAATAAAGACATTTATTAAAAAATAAGACATAGAGACAACACTTATGCTACAGGAAATCTAATGGAGAGAAGGAAAGATTAATTTTGATCGAATTAAATCAAAATTTCCCACTTAAACACTAAAAGTATAATTATTATGCCACTCCTCGCATATATATGAAAGTGTTTTCCAGATGAAACAAAGAAATTCATATTTTTTGCACTTTTGCCATGTTGGAACTGAATGGGCTGGATTCACAGATTATGTAATCACGTGGAAGGATAACGCATGCGCTCACAGAGGTTTCTGCAGAAGAAGGTCCGTGAAGGACATGTGAAGGTGAGCGGCGCTAGTTGCACTTATTATAAAGCTATCTGTGTGGTTATTATTTATTTTTTCACTTCCATATTTGAGTGACCAACAGCATCGTCATCCTCTATTGCAGTGTTTTTTTAAACTGTGCATCAGGACCCAGAATGGGTGGCTGGAGTGTTTGAGGTCAGTCTCCTAACGAGTCGGCAGTCAGCTAGGCTATGTTAGCCTGTGTGTCTGATGGGTCCCTTAAACTACTACATATTTCTAATTCTGGTCCCAATATTAGAGAAGTATTTATAATTTGGGTCCCAGTATTAGAGAAGTATTTTTAATTTGGATCCCGATATTTAAAAGCTTAAGTTGGTATTTCATGTTCCGTGTGTGGAAAGAATCGGAGGCCTGACCGGGAAACTAATATGCTAATTGCTTTGTCTCCTACGGTTAGGCCGCAACTTTTTGTTTATACAGTTATTGATTAGATTCTGTCCATGGCACTTCATTTTTTTATGTAATTCCTTTTTCACTTCCATATTTTAGTGAACAACAGCATCGTCATCCTCTGTTGCAATGTTTTTTATGCATCGGAACTGAAATTAGCTGGCATTTGAGGATGGTGCCGGAAGGAGCCGACAGTCTGCTAGGCTATTGTAGCATATGTGTTTGATGGGTCCCTAAAATTACTACGTATTTCTAATTTTGGTTCCTAGATTGTACGTTCATGTAATTCTTTATGATCATAGCTAAATATTTTATTAGCAACTCCAAATAATGAACCCAAACTTTTTTTGTGTCCAGTTTCAAGTACTTTGATTACACCAGGCTATGTATACATTGTGTGCGATAAGATAGCTTTTACATGTAATATAAAAACAAGCAGAGACATTTACAGAACTTATACTTAATTGTATGATGAACAAAATAAAAAATTAATGCCACAACATATGACTGTGCTGAAAGACAGCTTTCACAAGATTAATTAAGTGCAAATTTTCTCTTGCAGAAGAAGAAGATGCTGATTTTTTGCCTTCTCTTGCTGATTTCTTTTCAACACATGGGTAAGGTTTGATTTTTTCTTTAAGTGCAATTCAGAGTGACTAGAATTATACTGAAACCATATATTTGATATTTGTCCACTTCAGTCAAATTAAATATTTACTTCAATACTTCAATACTCCACTCCATTCTCTGATTCAGAGTAAAAGAGGCTTGATGTTTGACTACATGAGACAGGTAGTCCAGCGGTGTGTCTCCCCAAAAGTTAAAAAATGAATCTTATGCCTATGGAATTGATTCTGTTATTTCCATTTACACCATAACATCGGACATAATTGTGTCATACAGTCACCTCCAAAACTGCAGGCACCCATGATAAAAGGGAGCAAAAAGGCTGTATAAAATGGCACGAGTTGTCTGCAACATGTTATGCTCAAAAACATGAGAAAGAAAATCTTTCATTCAAATAAAATGGCTGAGAAAACATTTTGTAAAAATATTTTGCATGTGCGTGTGTGCGTGCGCATATTTTTCCTCTATTTCAGAAGCAACACCTGAGATCTGTAAAAAGGAATGGCGGTGTGATGCTCCTGAATGTTTTGAAATAATGGGGTCTCCAGAACCAGCTTGCCCCTCCACCAGTCACACAGATCTCTGCAGATTTAATGGAAGTTGCATTGAGTATAAATGCAAGGCAGCTTTAACCTGCCAATGTGAAGGAAGTCCAGTTAAATTGGCAGGTAGGATATCAATCTGATACCAACCTTACTTCCATTCTGTTGGGCTTAGAGGCTGTATCATTTCTGTTCTTTCCACTGGAACTCCTCTGTTAAGGGATGCTGGTAATCAGACGTGGGAAACCCGGCTTCAAAGAGTAAAAAGACTGACCATGTATTTGCTCCACCAACATGCACTAAACCAGCTGATTACAATAATTAGTTCTCCTATCATACTGAAGAGTTATGCTAATTAGAATCAGCTGGTTTAGTGCATTGTGCTGGAGAAAATACACGGTCAGTCTTTTTACTCTTTGAAGCCGGGTTACCCACCTCTGCTGGTAATGAAAACATTTCTTACTGGTCTTTATTGTTCTTTCATTTTGGTTCGGATTCTATTAACATTTGTCCTTAACTTTGTGGAACAATTTAAAGCAAGTTTATTTTTATTTTTATTTTTTTTAATTTATTGTTTGGCTAATTCAGCAATCAAAAGAAACTTCCCAATCTGAGTCTATGAAGAAACGGTATAAATTATTGCATTGAATTTACAGTCATTGGCCATTAAGAACAATTGTTGATTGAATCCCAGTCTTTGTTTGTTTTTTCTCTTACAATGACCAAAATTAGCTTCATATACAGCCCATATTCCCCATTGAAATGGCACATATTCCCAATTTACCCAAAATAATATCCAGTTTTTTGTCTTTTTTCCCAGACTTAACCAAATGCCCTGGAAAACATGTAGAAAGTAAGTGAAGATATTCAATCATCAAAATGATACACACATCCACAAAATAGCATAAAATAATATGGAACACTTTTCCTATTATACTAATTTAAGGCAAAATATTTCAACACTTAATTTCTGTTTTATGAATAAAACAAATTAGACAAAATTAGACAAATTAGACAAAAGTACCTCCTGCAGCAGAAGACTTAAAAGATAGAAACCCTCAGAGCTACGAGCATCCAAAGATTCAATGAGGAGATAGATTTCTCCCCTTTTTTTGTAAAATGTTTTTTTTCTTTGTTAATTGTGGTTTTTGGTGTAGAACTCCATGGCTGGAATACTGAGCAGGCACATGTTTTAGATCTCAAAGTTCTCAAAGCTGCTTCTTATACTGTGCTAACTACTGCCCATCCTAAAGAGCACCTGGAACTTGCTTGCAGCGCTCTGAAAAAGTATTTGCCCCCTGCATGATTCCTCTATTATTGCATATTTGGCACACTGAATGATTTCAGATATTTAGACAAAATATAATGTTAGACAAAGGGAACCTGAGTAAACAAAAAACACATTTTCTGATTTATAATTTAATTTATTTAATTTAAAAAGCAATAAAACACCATAACTTTGCCCCTTGAACTTAATAAGTGGTTGCACAACCTTTAGCAACAATAACTGCAATGAAGCGCTTCCCATAATTTGATAAGAGCTTTGCACATCACTGTGGAGCAATTTTTAAAAAATATATGTTTTTTGGGTTTTTCCTTTATTTGGACAGTGTAAAGAGACAGGAAGAATTAGGAGGAGAGACACGCAACAAAGATTGGCGGTTGGATTCGAACCGCCAACATTACTCATATTGTTCACACGGTTAGCACTCTACGGGCTGTGCCACTGGAGGCCCCACTATGAAGGAATTTAAGCCTACAGGCTGCTATAATGCCTGGCTATGGCTGAATCTAACATAGCATCCAATGCAATTACTTGGTTGATTGAGTAAATACACATGTGTGGTATGGGTGTTTGATTACTTTTCTCATTAAAGAAATGAAATAATTTTTTTTTTTTTAAAGCTTTTTGTGTTCACACAATTTCCCTGTCTAATACACTTTGTCTAAAGATCTGAAACCATTCAGTGTGACAAATATGCCATAATTGAGGAAATCAGGAAGGGGGAAATACTTTTTTATGATAATGCACCTGTAGATTTTAATATCATGACCCAGTGCAGCACTTCCATATTATCCAATTCTGAAAAAAAAAAAAAAAAAAACTTGAAATGTCTTTTTGATGCTTATAAATATGCCTCCCTTTTTTGCTGTATCTAACTGAAATTACATTGTTCAGGATTCAGTAATGGCTCATGGCAGTTTGGTCATGCTGCCGGCACTGCTGCTGCTGCTGTTGTTGGTCTTGCTGTCATTGCTGCTGCCGCCATGACAATGGAATGCTCCATCAGGTAGCCCCATTCAAAAGTTGTGGTGGACAATTACATTTCTGCAGGGCTGGTGTGTGTGCAGGTTTTCATTGTTACCAATTACGAATAATTTGTCTTGAAATATATGATGTTATTGTTACGTCCCCTACCTCCACCTGCACTACTCAGGCAAGCAGAGTCAGGGGATTTTCAGCAATGCACAATTTAGATTTTTTGAATAGATTTGGGGACACTTAGTGATACCCGGGTAGGCTGCATACAGTTAGCTTAACAGATCTTTAGTGGTTCTGCATATCTCCCTCAGAATTTTCACACTTGTGGTCAGGGAGAGTTTGATCCAGGACATGTATACGTGCTGTACTTCAGCAGTAATGTTGCTTTTTGTTTTTAGGAAAAACAGAGGCAGCCTGTGTTCTGGATGTAGAAGGAAGGACACTGAGAGGGTAAGTCTGAGCCATGTGTTACATGAGCATGAACAAACAGACACATACACATACACATACACCACACACGCACACACACAGGCACACATACACTACACACACACACACACACACACAGGCACACATACACCACACACGCACACACACAGGCACACATATGCTACACACACACACACACAGACACACATACACTACACACACACACACACACACACACAGGCACACATACACCACACACGCACACACACAGGCACACATATGCTACACACACCCACCATAAACATATACACACACACACACAAACAAAGACACACACCATATGCACACACACACACACACACATACACTACACGCACACACACACACCACAAACATGCACACATGCACCACACACACCACACACAGATACACAAACACACACACTCACACAGACATACATGCCCATATGCATATGCACACACACCACACACACACTTACACGTGCACACATGCACACACACCACACACGCAAGAATGCACACACATACGGTCACCACAAGCAAATACACACACAGAAAAACACCACAAACACACACATACACCACACACACCACACACAGACACACAAACACACACACTCACACACACATACATGCCCATATGCAAATGCACACACACCGCACAAACACACACTTACACGTGCACACATGCACACACATCACACACGCAAGAATGCACACACATACGCTCACCACAAACAAATACACACACAGACAAATAAACACCACAAACACACACAGACACATACACTACACACACACACACACACACACACATGTGAATACACATACACCACACACACTAACATGCACACATGCCCATACGCGCATACATACACACCACACACACACACACACACACACACACATACGCGCACATGCACACACACACCACATACACTTACACATACACACATGCACAATGCTCAATGATGAGTTTGGTGTAAAATGCACAAAAGTACTCAAGTGATCATCTGTCACTTTTTAATGATGACTATTAGAAGAAAGGTTATGTGACACTCACGTATAAGAAGGGAAACAATGCTGATCCAGGTAACTACAGGCCAGTCAGTTTAACATGCATGACATGTATACTGCAATCTATCATTAAGGACAAGCCAGAATTACTCCTTCATTTTTTTAAGATGTTAAAAATAGCATCCTAAGGGATAGCCAACATGATTTTTGCAAGGGAGATTTATGTCTGATAAATCTCTGGGACTTCTCTGAGGAAGCTACAGAAAGTGTTTTGATTCAAACTAGGATTATTTACAGTATTTGCGCTTCCAAAAAGCTTTTGATAAAATATAACGACAGGCTCATTGTCAAAGTGAGGTCAGTAGGAATTAAAGGAGTTATTTCAAAGTGGATCAGAATTGACTCCAGAGTGGTACATAAAGAGCAATGATAGCACAGGACCGTAGAATCTGGAGTCCAAAAGGATTAGTGCTGGGAATTCTGCTTTTCCTTATTTACAGAAATGATTTTGATTGAGACAGTGATGGGGGGTCTTAAGGCAGGATTGTTTTATAGAGTAACAAAATGAGAATGTGTTCATTTAGAAAAAAAGATTAAGGAGTGGTACTTGACACAAGCTTATCAGGATCAAGGAATTGTGCTGATCTGTAAAAATGACCAACATGATGCTGGGATATGTACAGTGCTTAATTTGTGAGCCAGAATTTGTCAGGACTGAACAAATTCTAACTTGCACACCCTGGCAACCACCCAGCAGGGGGACCCAGAGCTGGGAGAGACAGGCCCACAGACATCGCCCCTGGCAGAGGGCCAAGTGGAAGTGGAGCTGGATGACATGAATGATGCCTCGATCAAGAACTCCCCCCGGCCCGTGGAGACACAGGGCCAGGATGCCTCTGATGGGGCCGCAGGCCGAGGGGCCGGCGTGGTCCATTCACAGGTGGCACCGAAGAACAAAACCAAGAAGGGGAAGGGCGAGGATGGGGAGGGGCATGGGGAAGGGCCCCCCCGTGTTCTGCATCCAGAGGAGGAGCCATTGGTCACAGGGGAAATGGAGGGAAACCCAGAATGTGAGTAATCCACCATCATCTTTATTCCTTCTTGCCTCCAGCTGGTACGGGAGGTACCGCCCACAGAATTTGAACTCGTCTCCAATTCAGAATGCATTCAAACCTTTAGGACAAACACACCCAATGTTCGAACTCAGAGAATCTAGGGTATTCTTCTGAAGCTAACAACACCCCCTTTCTCCTTGTCAGCTGTTCTTTAAGCTCAGGGCAATAAATACAAAAGGAGCCTTCTCTACGCCTGTTCACTCATTACACTCTAAACCACATCATGAGCTTATTTTAATATTTTACACAGCTGACTGGATTTTGGTTTAAGACCTCCCCAGAGCTCCTATCAATGTGCACGGCACTGGGATTACACTTTTGCACAGAGGAAAGGAGAGCCCCCTACTGGCCGACCAACACATCATCCAGCAGTGCCTTAGTTTTCCCAGGAGGTCTCCCATCTGAGTATTAACTGAGCTGATATCTGCTTCCATCAGCAGGATAATATGAGAAAGGTACAGGGCGTTATGACTATTGGCTATACCAGCTTCAAAGCTGATATTATGCTTTGTGCGCTTTATGCTGCATTATTATTATTTTTAAACCTCAATGAGAGTCTTGTATGCTGTGTCTATGACCCGACCTATTTTTATAAACCATTGAACCATAACCGCAACCATCATGCAATACACCTAGGAAAGTGTTTACAGAAAAAATTGCTTGACAGATGGAGTGCATTTCTTGAACTGACTTGTACTTACAGTATGGGCCTATACAGTACAGCATATTTCCAAATTATTAATTTAGTGTTGATTAATTATCTAAAATATTTTCAGAATATTTTCTAAATTTCACAAAACAGTACATTTGTGATGTGGAGCCATCTTGTCTTTGAAATAATGTATTTATGCTGTAACTGCAGGAAGAAAATGGGAACATCACCGGATTGGATTAACTTGCCGTGAGACGTGATGAACATGTCATGCACTGAGGCCTCCTGTACTTCTATGAGCATCGCTGCTGATTCCAGCATCTATGAACATCCCTAGCTCAGTGATTTAATTGCGTTGATGTTGTCATGAAGTTGTCCTTTTGTATTCTGTCATTATGTGAACCCTGGCTGCAAACAAATTCTCCCTAGTGGGACAATAAAGATAATCTTGAACCTTGATAACCGAATGAGCCATCCAGTAGCTGAGGACATCTTTTTAAAATGAACTCAATGCTGATAAAATATACATATGTTGTGTAGTTTTTCCAGTGAATTATTCATTTTGATTCCATTAGCAGTTTTGTTCAACTGAAAACTCAGTTCTAATGTTCATGGATGTAGCCAGTCAGCTGACATCAGATGTGATAGAGACAGACATGATTATTCAAATAATAATAATTATTATGCATCGAGTAAAATATCATTAAAATTAGTTCAGTTCCTGGTTGTAGCCTTCAGAGCAGCAATGTTCAATAGGATTCAGGTCCCGTGAGTGACTAGCCAAGAACATTCCACGTTTTGGCCCTGAAAATATCTTTCATTTGTAAGGCCCTGCAGGGAGCTGTAGTGGAAGGCCGGTATTTCCATTCCGGTGGCTTCACCCCCTTCCAATTGCCAGCTCCGCCCCCTTGTTAACCCACCTGAAAACCATTCTGCCTAATGAAGCTCAGTATAAGTAGGAGCCCATACAGCTGTGAAGGTGTGGGAGTTTGCTTTGCAAAAAACACTGTGTGAGTGCTACAGATATCGTGTTGGAACCTGTGAATGACCTGTGTCCTGTCTGAGTGCCCGATTACCTTTTGACCTATTTTCTGTGTGAGGAACTGAAATGTGTACTGAACTGTGCTTGTTTTTTGACCACTTCTTTTGTCTTTTGTCAAATTGTCAAATTAAAGTTGACAATTTGCACTTTGACCTCTCATTCATTATTTACTGCATCATTTAAACTCCAATGTTCTGGAGTAAAGAACCAAAGTAACAAAAATTGCATCGCTGTCCAAATACTTATGGCCGCACTGTAAACACGCACATATTTTGGTTAATCTGTAACAACGCGGTGTCAAAATAACAAAGGAACCACAATACATACATACAAAAAAAAAATTCTAAACATTGCCCAGCATTGGGTGTTTCAGGATATTCCTACTAATGTACCATGACAGAGAAAAAGTCGAAGTTCAGGAGCTGTTTCAGACACCAGTGGAAAGGTTTCATGTAGGCACACACGAGCACTTCCTCTGTTGTGTTCAACTATACTTGTGCTCTGCAGGCTGAGTGTCAGTGTGCAGTAGAGAGACAGACTGGATATTCTTCTGTTCTACAGTAAGTACATTTCCACCTGTGTAGCGCTTGGCTCAGTCAAACTACTGATTATCTTTAGACTGCCACTATGATTAGCATATAATTAAAAATAACTACTCTGAAGCTCATATATAGTGTCAATAATGGAAATGTTTTATGATCATTTCTTCCCTGGATACTTTGTGGCTGTCAGGGATTTTGTTTTTTGAATGAAGATATGTTTTTGAAGAAATTGAGATTCAGGTAGTATAACGTGTATTTCTGTATTGATGCATATGACAGTCAATATCATGGCAACGTCATGTTAATAATGGCTCATTGTTCAATTATAGTGCTTACATTTCACTGAAGATGGATGGTAATTTTTAAAAGCCTTTTTTTTTGCATTTTTATCCATAGTCTATTTTTAAAGTATTTGCTTTGATGTTATTTAGAAGTACTGAGTTGCTATGGTTGTATATATAAAACAAAAGAGATAAAATCAAGCCTGTACTTTCATGAACATGTAGGGAAAGCTTTCTCGTTAATAAAAAAGACCTTGGTTCGTAGATATAAATGATCAATTAAAACATTACAGCCATATGAAATGGAGTTGCAAGGACTTTGTGCCTTGATCACATATTCTAGTCAACAATGAAATAATACAAAACCATTCTTAACAAATGTCTTGCCAATATATACGCATACAGTATAATCTGTTGATAAATTCAAAATCGTTTGATGCTTTGTACCATTTAAACGATAAAACGCCATTCCTAATAGTAACTGTTTGGTGGGGCCCCAGTGTTGGTACCAAAAAGCCACACTTGCAAACAGCTTCAGGGAAACGAGCCATACAGGAAGTGCACTCTAGACCGATGAGGTCTGGTGCTTTAGCCATAAGGGAGGTGCTGTAAAAAGACATTCCATGGGTTTGATGATCAGATTGTTCATAGATTTATCTGCAATGCAAATCACTTTAGATTACATATTATCACAGCCAATGATTTTGGCTGCTGCTCTGTTCCCGTTCTGAATTTCTACAGTACCTTCATCATGACTGCACCTTTACATCATGAGAACATGAGTACATTCAGCCTGATCACCAACAGGAAGTCAACGTAGAACGTTTGGTCCTCCAAAATGACTAGACTAGTGACAGCGGTGGTGTTGTTGAAGCGAATTTGACCACAGAAATAAAAAATAAAAAAGGAAAAAGAGGAAATTAAGATTTCCGTGCACCCCATTCCCCCCACTCTAAATCCCTTCTCCTCGACTTGTTTTGTTTGAATAATTTAGCCATTTATTTCATTGTATTTATGCCAAGCAGGTTATAGTTTATTGCATAAAATATAAAAACAAAAAGCAAACAAAGTCTAATGACACATCTGACAGACCTCAAACCCAGGGTTCTGGCAGAAGAGGATGTCGCGCTGACCACAGCGCTGAACTAGCACAGCGGTTATACCGCCACTCTAGTGTATGAGCCTGTTCTCCCCATCAGCACGGAAACACAGTACGCTTATGGTCGAAATGACCTTGTGTGCTACATAGGCAATCATGTGGGTATATTCATGTATTCCTGTGTACAGAATGTTGACAGTACTAATGGACTGCACACTTACCCACAATACAGTGCCCTGGAATACTGAAAATCGGACTCCAGTGTCTCACATGCTGCATCAGAGTTTTCACTGAACTGATTTTCACTGACACAAAAAGACTGCATGTAGGCAAATAAAGAAAGCATTTGCTGCTGTCCATTCATTCTGTAAATAATGTGTAGTTATGCTAGTTAGGTTATTGCAGGCCTTCCTTACATGCACAAAGTGTATTTACTTCATGGGCAGTGTGTTCAAATAGCTTTCCAAATTGAATGTAATTGCATTTTATTTACAAAATTAAAAGGCAATTACACAGGATTAACAGGATTTAAGCAGAATAAACCGTCTGTCATTTTCATACAGTGAACTTCTTGTGTGTTCTGATAAAGTCGTAGACACTCAGTGGAGTGTTGACATGTCCAGTGTGTAAGGGCTGAATGACTGTGGCCGTGTTGTCTTCATTTCTTGAGCTCATGAGTTCCTTTCTTTGGCTCTGTCAGGACACTCATTCACAACACATAACAGCCTATTTCATGTGGTTTCATTGATTTCTAGGATATACCTGGGGCCCAGAGGAGCTGGACTACAGACAACACCACATGTGAACCAATTCCTGAACAAATATAATTGTTTTATTTAAATATGCATTCTAAACTCTTCTGCAGTCTTTTGTCCATCAATTATGCTCTGTTTTGAGCATTGAGGTTTATTAAAGAATTATGTTTATGGCAAGATGTGTGGTTTATGGCAGTCTGTAGGACAGCCTACAATACATACAAATTATTAATAAAACACCTGAGATAAACTTGTGTAATATTCCCCAGGGTGTAAGTGCTGTTTCCTAATTTCAGTTCCTCTGCTCCTCAGAGTCATGATTGAAGCAGAGAGGTTAATCCTCATTGGCTGCCTGCTGCAAGGTGGGTCATTAAAGGGGTGGGGTCTAACTCTACACTGCAGAAATGTAGCGATCCAAAAGGATTACTGTATTTCAAGACAGGTGACAAATTAAAGGAAAAACTTGAACAAACGAGTGGAGAAACATAATGAATGCAGACGCTTCCCTACAGGTGTACTGCATGATACAATTACGCAATTATCAGCCTATCATGCTCTGTGGCATGTATAAAATTGATGAGCAGGCCAAGTAGACCTTGATTTTAGATCAAGATAGAAAGAGGAAAAGATCAAAGTGACTTTGAAAGAGGGTTCATTATTGCAGCACGGATGGCAGGAGCATTAGTCACAAAGACTGCTCAACTGGCTAGTGTTTCAATAGGAACAGGAACTAAAATGACATCTGCCATTAAATCTATAAGAAAGACATCTGTAAATAGGATCAGAAATTGTGGTCAAAAGCGAATGTCAATGCAGGACGTGATCAGACTGTGTCAGCAAGAACAGTTCATCCACACACAAATATTCTGTATTAAATGTTGTGAGGTCTGTAAAGCTCCTGTTGTTTGTGTATAAAGCTGAAGCTGATCCAATCCCCATATAGCTGCTGTATTCACAGTGTTGTGTTGTGTGTGTTGCAGGTGCCCTGGGGAGAAAGTTTGAAGTCTGGATGCCTCAGAGTATAGAAGCTCTAAGCGGATCCTGTGTGCTGATTCCCTGCAGATTTGATATAGAGTATAAATATGACAATGACCTGACAGCTAAGGCTATAGGTCTCTGGAGAAAAAGATTACACTATGGAAAAATTGTTTTTAATTCCAGCAGAACTGACAACGAAATTAAAGGAACATTAATTGGAAAACTGGAGGAGAAGAACTGCACCACAATCCTGAATCGCTTCCCTTTGTCTCATATTGATACTTATTTCTTCAGATTGGAATCCCAGACTCCTCTCATGCATGGTTTCCTACAGTGTCAAAATTAACGTACAAGGTACTGAATTTTCTGTTATGCCTTTTTTTACTGTGTGCCATTGTGTTTATGCTGGGACCATACGTTTTTAAAATTAGGTGGAGGAGATAGAAATGCTGTCTTATATCAGAAATACACCTTGGATGCAGAAAAATAAAGAATTCAAAAGAAATGACTTGTAGTACATTACACATAATACTGTAAATACTGTATGTTAGTCAGACTGTTAATGTGGTGATTAGTTTGCGTTGACTCTCCAATCCTGAGACAGACAGTAACCCGTCCTCATGTCTCCATGTCTCCTAGACTCTCCACCCAAACCCAAGTTAACCCCAGAGAGGGTGGAGGTGAAGGAGGGGACCTTTGTGAGTTTGAACTGCTTTGCTGCAGCTCCCTGTCCCAAACTCCCCCCAAATCTGACATGGACCCCAGGCTGAGTGACAGTGTGGATCAACTGCAAGAGAATGAGGATCGAACCAAATCGGTGTCTTCTGTTTCTGACCTTCACTGCTTCCCACCTCCATGATGGGCAGGAGTTCACCTGCAGGGCACTTTACACACTGCAACATGGAGACATTCAGAAGACATCTGAGGCCAGTCTGACTCTCAGTGTTCTATGTAAGAAAGCTGGATTTGAGTTTGCCTTAAGCATAAGTCCATGAGACAACTGATTTTACATCTTTCCATCCAACCAGCAGTGGCTTTCATTGTTACAGTACACTATAAATGTGAAAATGTGTTTCATTTTATTTTAATTAGTTTTACATTTTATTTTAATTTTAAAAATAGCACAATTTGTACAGATGATTTAAAATATACAGAAACTCAGTTCAAAGTAAATTTTACAAGTAACATATTTTCATAGCTCCTAGATCCCCATGATACCACCCCCAAAAAATCTGAGTACAATAATTTATCCATCTTTAATGGCTGGTTTTGATTGCGAGCTAGGAAAGAAATGTGAAAATGCATGAGCAGTCGATTCTGTGCTCTGTTTTACAAATATGGTTAATTCAGAGTGAGGTCTCAAAGCACACAAAAATGGTTGTTTTATGTTTATTAACTGTTAATTTTGCAATGGCAAAAGGATAGTTTTCTGTATTGACTTTTTAAAAAGAAATATTTTTCTTTCAGATCCTCCTAAGAACACCTCAGTGTCAGTCAGCCCCTCTGGTTCAGTGTTAGAGGGCAGCTCTGTGACTCTGACCTGCAGCAGTAATGCCAACCCAGCAGTGCAGAACTACTCCTGGTATAAAGTGAATGGACAGAGATAAACACTGTAGGAATGGACAAAATATCACCTTCACTGTGACTGAGTCCAGTGGCAGCGAACAGTACTACTGTGAAGCACAGAATGAACATGGCAAGGAGAACTCAACTGTACAACTGGAAGTTGATTGTAAGTTTACCATCCTACTAATTATATGTCCATTAATTTTATTTTTGCAAAATAAATGTGCTTTATATTTATTCTAATGTTATCACCACAGAAACATGAACACGTTTATTGTTTTTCACACTGGAGAACCAGGGAATCCTGTTTACCATCTTTTAATATTTAATCACATCAGTTTTTTGAACGTGGATTGAGAGTTGATCATAACTGAAAAACATATAACAGAACTACAGATATAAATGAATCTTTTTTTTTTCCCATTCGACCCCAAGAAATGATTGGTTCTCACTGGGGATAAAACAGGCAGAAAGAGCCTTTTTTGTGATAAATGGCTGGGTGGTAGTGTAGTATAGGGGTCAGTGACCTGGTCTTGTAAATTATAGGGTGTAGGTTTGAATCCCAGGTGGCACACTGCATTGTACTCTGAAGCAGTGTACTTACTGAACTGTGTCAGTATTTATTCAGTTATAGAAAACGATACTATTCAAAAAAATAAATAAATAAACTAGTGTTAGTAGTTCTAGTTAAGCATTTCTCCTCAATGCCCTTTTATATAAAATATAAAATGTGTTGAACAGGTACGAACGAAGATTGAATATAATGGACTTTAATGCCAACTTCCCCTGAACTGTTCTTCATGTACAATAATGCTTTTTTCCCTCTCCATAGTCTGTACATACTGTACATGTTGTATATAGTCTGTGACAACAATGTTTTGGCAGCATGGGTCTAGTTATGTAAAATCAATGTGTTTCCAGGGCAATTTTTATCGGGAGTTAGGAAAAAATATCAAATGCATGAGTAGTTGCATTTGCACTCAAAAAAGTTAATTAAACTAAAAGTTAATTTTACTAAAAAAAAAAGTTGTGTTTTTTAAATTGTTTATTTTACAACGGCAATAGGGAGGTTTACCCTCATAAAAGACACATTATTTTTCTTCCAGATCCTCCTAAGAACACCTCAGTGTCAATCAGTCCCTCCTGTTCTTTGTTGGTGGGCAGCTCTGTGACTCTGACCTGCAGCAGTAATGCCAACCCAGCAGTGCAGGACTACACCTGGTATAAAGTGAATGGGACAGAGATGAACACTGTAGGAACTGGACAGAATCTCACCTTCACTGTGACTGAGTCCAGTGGCAGTGAACAGTACTACTGTGAAGCTCAGAATGAACATGGCAAGGACAACTCAGCAAATGTCCAACTAAACGTGATATGTATGTTCAGTGCATCTATTATATAATTGTATAAATCATATTATTGTTATATGTGTGCAGCTGTGCTGTTTGTAACTGTGGATCCTGTGTTCAGACATGCTTCAGATATCTGGCTCTGGGAGCTGCAGCAGAACTGAAGCAGAGATCAGCTGCTCCTGTGAGAGCCGTGGGAATCCCTCTCCCAGCATGGAGTGGCGTGTGTCTGGACTGCGGGTCACTAACTCTACTGACAGAGTCATCAGGGAGGAGCAGCTGGGGAACACAGGCCTGAGGAGCTCCCTCACCATGCGCCAATCACAGGGAGACACGCCCACTCTCCTCTGCATCAGCACCAACACTCTCGGCTCCACCAGCCTCCAGCTCCACCTCCCGTCTCCACAGCAACGCTGGGGTATTTACATATATGGCTTTTTATAATTGTGTACTTTTACTGTATGCCATAAAGCCTACACAACATTGTTATAAACATGATGTAACACCTGTTATTACTATTTACAACAGCTCATTAAAGACTTGCCAACTATTTACTTGTTACTCCACCCTTACTAATCCTGTGGAGGTGCGTTATTTATTTTTTATGGTTTGCAGGCAGTAGGTTTCCAATTCTGTGTAAGATAGTTTCTACTTTTTTCTATCCTGCCTTCCAAGGTGGAGATTATTCAAAACTCCGGTTTCTCTGTCTTCGTGTGGACAAGAAAAACAGAGCATTATGACAACGCTGACATCATGACGTCAACTCGCGCTTCAGTTACCATGGCAATTGCTGTATTGCGCATGCGGCAATCGTTTTAGCGTTCTCCTGTGGACGGAGATATTTTTTTAAATGCCGCTCGTGTGGATAGGTTTTTTCTTTTAACGGAGGGGGAAAAAACTATGTTTTAAGAAAAATCCGTATATGTGTGGACAGGGACAGGGCCTAAAATGTGGGAATATTTTTACATTTTACTGTTCATAAACACTCTCACTGTTGGATTTCTGTAAACAAGAGAAGTCTGTTAATGTCTTTCAATATATTTTTAGGCATGAATTAAGTTCTACATCATGACTGTTTTTTTTTTCAGGAGTACAATACAGTTATCTGCTGTTATATGTTATCATAGCAGGACTGATTTGTCTGAATGTATTGACAATTGGATTCAGTATCTTCAAAATGAAAAGGTGAGTATATCTTTTCAATTTGATCTTTTATTTATTAAATGTTGACAAAATGTACCTTTGTCATAATAGTTTTAAAACAAATGATAAGTTTTTACTGTACCTCGTTTTAGCAGATTTTTCAACTGAAAACAATTTGCAATCACAACCTGAAGAATCAAAGTGGATGAGAATGCAAGTGTTGCATAGTATAAGTATTATAGAGAGTATTATAGTTACAAAAAGGCATTTATTCTTTCAGTAAAATCTCACTAAAATTAAAACCATCCCTTACAGTATATGACTGAGGTCTGCAGAGGCATATTGTATGAGCAGAGGCAATAACACATTCTCTCTCTACTCTGATTTTCATGTCTCCAGTTTGTCTAGAACACTGAAGGTGAGTCTCACCATCCTTTCCTCCTCTTCCTCTTCTGAAACACTCTGTCTGCAGCTCAGCCTGATTTCACCTCTATTTTACATTCACACCATCTGTGTGTCTTTTCCTTTAAAGGGAGGGAGGGACGGGGACACATATGACAGTCTGCAGCTCCCAACATCAGCCATGATATGACGTGCTGCAGGTGAGCAAGTGTGACACAGAGAAATACACACCAGGGGGCGCCACTACGCTGGTTAATCACATTTCTGAAACATATGCAGATTCTCTCAGTATCAGAGACGTGTGTAGTAAAGACAGGATCAGATCTGTGTTTGCTTTTAATCAGTCAGTTCAAATAGAGGTGAGAACCTCCCAGACTCAACTGAAGGACTGAAATGCTCTATGGCCGTGGTTCTCAACTGGTGGGTCGCGACCCAAAAATGGGTCGTGGGGTCATTTTGAGTGGGTCGCAGATGTGTGCATAAAAAAAAAAAAAAAAATTGAGGGAAAAAGTATTCAGAATTTCTGATGTGGCGCTTTTATTTTGAAGGACATACGTTTCCCATGACACAGCGCGCGTGCAGTAGCATTTTCTGCCAGCGTTGTTATGACAGTAACATTCGAGCATTTGTAAACATGGGGACAAAAGAGACATTGAGGACAAAAGAGAGGGACCAAAACCTCAAGTGTGTTGTGTGCAGCGAAGTTCTGGCACATGAAAGCATGAAGCCATCAAAAATGAAACGCCATTTAGAAACGAAACACTCCGCTCATAAAGACAAACCTGTAGTACTTTCAAAGATGACTTCAGGAGCTGAGGGCATCGCAAAAGTGCCTAACGTCTTCATGTTTGAAGCAAGAGCAGGCACTCCGTGCATCTTACCACGTAGCTCACCGTATTGCAAAGTCCAAGAAGCCCCACACCATTGCAGAAGACCTTATCTTACCTAGCCGTTGACATGGTCAGAGAGGCGCTGGATCAATCTGCTGCGGATAAACGGAAGACCATACCACTGTCGAATGATTCCATAAGTAGGCGGATTAAGAAATGTCCGATGACATCAAACAACAGACCACAGCTCGCGTCAAGGCAAGTGCTCACTATGCATTACAGATGGACGAATCCACAGACATCGCTAACCATGCGATTTTACTTGTTTATGTGAGGCATGTGTGGGAAGGGGACTTGCAGGAGCAATTTCTCTGCACTAGAGATTTCCAACTGCAGAGGACATTTTCAGTACTGTGGATTTGTACTTGGGTTCGGTGGGCCTAAGCTGGGATATGTGCGTTGTCAGGAGCAAAAAATCCCCAGTTATCTCATTAGTTCCCCCAAACTTAGGTCTGTTATGTCAGCCTTATGATGAAGGGTTCAAGTAAAGTGCTACTGAATATTCTTCATAATACAGTGCTGTTCAGCATCCCCTGATAGGGTAATCTCTGCTACAGTTAAATTTAGATTCTTGAAACTTGATAAGTATCACCAGTTTAAACTTGTTTAAAAAGCATATATGCCTGTAATTCAAGATAAGTCTGCCTTTTTATTATGGGTTTTTAGCCTTAGTTGCGCGTTTATTGTTTATTTCATGTTTTTAACAGTGCATGAAGGCATTGTGTATTGCTGCACTATTTTTTTGTGAAATAAATTAGAGTGGTTCAAAAATTTCAGAAATTTGGGTTACGACTTAATGACTAAGGAAAATGTGGGTCCTGAGGCTAGACCAGTTGAGAACCACTGCTCTATGGAATCACATTGGATTGGATACAGTTGACACTCGCACTTAACTCTGACTGATGCTATTTTTTCCACAAAATGAAAGCTGGCAAACTCAGAATAAATATGTACGGATTCTCAAAAGAATTTTTACAAAATTGAAGAAGTTTTTGATTAATATTATTGCTGTTCACTGATATTTATTTTTATAATTGGAAGAAAACTTTCACATTTTCTTCATGATATGATCATAAGCCCTGCCTGATCCCTCCACTGACGGAATGATTTCAAGTGCCAAAGTGTGGCTCTGATCAAGATATGGAGGTTTAAATAACCAAACATTGTGTGTGTGCGTGTGTTTGTGCATGCATGTGCATGCATGTGTGTGTGTGTGTGTGTGTGTGCCTGTGTGTTTGTGCATGCTTGTGCATGTGTGTGTTTGTGTTTGTGTGTATGTGTGTGTACGTGTGTTTGTGTGTGTGTGTGCGTCCGTGTGTGTGCGTGTGTGTGCGTCCGTGTGTTTGTGCACGCGTGTGCATGCGTGTGTGTGTGTGTTTGTTTGTTTGCGTGTGTGTGTGTGTTTGTGTGTGTGTCTGTGTGTAGGTAAAAAACAAGCATCAGGAAGACCCTGGGACTTCACAAGAAGAGAACAATTACTACCAGAACCCTGGAGATGGAAATTGAGACCAACTGCAGCTCATTAAAAATGTGATCATGTTGTGTTTTCTGAAAAGCTATTGTTTAAAGAAAACAACTGAATGCAGTGTCACTTTTATTTTGTATGTTCAAGAGGGATTTTCTTCAGATTTATCTTTTTTATTTGATATTTATCCTGGCAGAAATTTTTTGTTTTATCCATTCTGATTTTTAATCATCTTTACAGAATATTTTTTGTTCATTGTCCATTTCCGACATCTTCACTGAATTCACTCATTTCTGAGAAATAGAAATTCATTTTCCATCCCAATGAATTTTCAACAATTGCTGTTGTGGGACAGATTGACAGTAAATTTTAAGTAAACCAAATGTTTTTTTTTTTATTCTTTATTCTTTAAACTCAAAAACGGAAGAAAAAAAAATAATGGACTCTACACTATATAATTTATACAGTATAATATACACTATTGCATGGATATTTTAAACCTGAATTTTGATGTTTCTCAATTTAATGTTTTGACGGTGTGTATGAAGGAAGTATTAAACCATCGATCACTGTGTTTGATAGAGCAGTTTGAAAACATTTCCTTCCTGCTCCTCTGTTTTTGACCAGTGCTTCTTCGCCTGGTCCAGGGGACCCACTGTGTATGCTGGTTTTTGTTCCAACCATAGAAACATGCTCTGTATTGTCATGAGCTGGTCGTTGTTCTTAATTAGGAACTAATTGCTCTTAAGTAGAATTTTTACATCTATTGAAGGACAATTGTGTCAGGCTGAGCGGGGGAATGGACCCAAACGCAGAGTCAAAAAACACTCAAAATCCAAAGGTAAACACAAAACCGAGGAAGTTACTTTTAATAAATACAAAAACAACGAAAACAAAGCCGTGCAAAGCAAGTCAAAAATGGACAAAGTTCTTAACACGCAAAAACAGAAAATGCAGAAATTCAAAAACAATGCAAAAACAGAGCATGGGCAGGGAGGAAAACACTCAGGGCAAAACACTGAGTCACAAGTACACGAAGGAGCACAAACCGAAACACAATCCAAAACGCACACAAAAAAGGATCCAGCACCTGAGTCATTACATTACATTACATTACATTACATTACATTACATTACATTACAGGCATTTGGCAGACGCTCTTATCCAGAGCGACGTACAACAAGTGTATAACCACAACCAGGAACAAGTATGACGAAAAACCCTAGAGAGAAGTACTGGTCCATGGAAGAAGGGAACTTAAAAAGACACGACACTGATGAGACACAGGAGGGCACAATGAACAATCAGGCCACAGAGAGGGAAGGGAAAACGAGACAACCCAAAAACAATAATAGAATAATTGAAAAGAATAATACAATTAAACGGGTAAAAGGACAGAACTAAAAACTGAAGTTCCGCCATCAGGCGGCCAAAAAAGGGAAACACAGACAAACCACAGAACCATGACAATTATGTTTTTTTGTTATTATATCTATACTTAATTAAGTGTTGTCAGTGAATGTACTGATTTGCATGGATCCAGGGTCAATTGTTCTCTGACCAGACACTGAGAGGCAATTATGCTTTCAGTAAAATATTTACTAAAAGTTGAAACTATCCCATCCAGTAATATGCGTGTGGCTTGCAGAGACATGCTGCATAAGCAGAGGAAATAACACATTCTCTCTCTACTCTGATTTCCATGTCTCCAGGTTGTCTAGAAGACTGAAGGTGAGTCTCACCATCCTTTATTCTTCTTCCTCATCTGAAACACTGTCTGCAGCTCAGCCTGATTTCACCTCAGTTTTACATTCACACCATCTGTGTGTCTTTTCCTTTAAAGGGAGGGAGGGACGGGGACACATATGCCAGTCTGCAGCTTTCCAACATCAGCCCTGACTATGACGTGCTGCAGGTGAGCAAGTCTGACGCACAAATGCACACCAGGGGGCGCCACTAGGCTGAAGTGAAGAGAGGCGATTATAAATTTGCATCTCGTCAGAGGATATGTGGCTTCACTGTTAATATTCAAAGAATGCATACATAATTGGACAATTTTTTTTAAATTTACAACTTCATACAGAGTTAATTTTGTAATAAAAAGGGGGTCTGTCTTTCCACATTTTCCTCTTGGTATGAACACTGCCCTGAGACTATGTTATTTCATGCACTAAGGTGTTGCTTTAAATAACCATGAACCTGCGTGTGTGTGTGTGTGTGTGTGTACGTATAGGTAAAGTATCAGAAAGACACTGTGACTTCACAAGAAGAGGACAATGACTACCAGAACCTTTGAAATGGAAACTGAGACCAGTTTCTGTGTCTCATTAAAAATATAAGCACGTTGTGTTTCCTTAAAACCTGTTGTCTGAAGAAAATAACCACTGAATGTGGAGTGTCACCTTTCTGTATTTGTCCACAAGGCATTTTTATGTGAGGAGATGTTCCTTTTGTTTCTTGGAGAAAAGGACTTTGATATATCTTTATTTTTCATCCTCTTTACACAATCATTTTTGCTCACTGTACTTTCCTGACCCTGTCCCTGTTCTGATTTAATGACTGTTGTGCAACTTTGCATTTCACATACATTAGGCAGTTATGGAGAACACGAAAATGTTTCATTCTATTCCTCAAATGGAATATAAAAAAGGAAAAATAAATTGGAAAAAAAAAAAAACATGCAGACCCATGTGTACTGTTGCATGGTAATTGTAAACCTCACTTTTGCTGTTTCTTATTTCGACGTGAGGACCGTCTGTGTGAAGGACGTATTTCAACCATCAACCTCAGTGCATGATAGAGCAGTTTTAAAACATGTTGCTTCCTGTTTTAGACCCCTGTTTCTCAGCCTTGGTCTTGGGAACCCACAGTGCCTGTTGGTTTTTCTTCTAGCCACTACACACAAGCTTATACTGTAATGGGCTGGTAATTATTCTTAATTAGATACTTAATTGCACTTAATTAGACTTTTTTTTCCTATTGTCTATTAAAGGACAACTTCACCTTTTAAAGCTACGGTATACCAGAAATAGCAATGAATGCCCTAAAAAAATAAATGTCCCATATTCACATCCTAGGAATTTAAATTGGTCAGACCAAGATATGCTTTCATGTACTGCGCCATGTGTGCTATTTGACAAATAATTCCAGCTGAATGAGGTTCCATTTTCCTTTGATTCACTTACAGACAGACAGGTGAAATCAGCTGGGGTCCAGTTTGTTGAGAGCAGAGGTGGGTAACCCGGCTTCAAAGAGTAAAAAGACTGACCACATATTTGCTCCACCAACATGAACTAAACCAGCCGATCACAATAATTAGTTGTCCTACCATGCTGAAGAGTTATGCTAATTAGAATCAGCTGGTTTAGTGCATGGTGATGGAGCAAATACATGGTCAGTCTTTTTACTCTTTGAAGCCGGGTTACCCACCTCTGGTTGAGGGAGAGCGTGAAAACCTGAAAACATCCGTTGAAAACGAATGGAGCTTGTTGTCCGCAAACAGCAAAAAGTCAAACCTGCATTGTGTACATTTAACCACACAGTTATGGTTAAGCTGAACACATTTTCATCAAACTTTATTGATAAAAACTTTACTTTTGCTTTCACAACAAACCTGCGTTCACAGTGGGTCTACAGTCCCAGGATTGTAAAACACTGACATAGACTAAACAATGTGAAGTATTTCAATTTATTGGTGGTCATGCATGTTCAGAACCACTTGAAAAGTATTTAAGTGCTAAAAATTGAGGTGCTAGGCGAGGGAAGGGAAAGAGATATCTCTTTTTATATATTCTGTTGTATTTTCTGTAATTTTCTGAAAAGATTATGTTTGGGTGGGCATTGATGTAGCATGTGTTTGAATAAGAACTATTGAATATATTACAACCTTCTGTCTCTGTATGATTTCGCTGATGGACTGTGCTTTCTGTCAACATGTATCAAATAAATATCTTCAAAAAAAAGATAATGAAGATTTTCAGGGTCGATTACAATGTGTGCAGCAGCAGTTTGAACTGCGAAAGCTATCTGAATCTGGAAGTAAAGATTAGCTTTTCCCATTGTGAGGCAGTTCTGCGAAGCACCCAGTAATTGACCATAAAAGTTCATTTATAATTGATTACTTCTGATTTGGTTAACAACATACTGTATATCGGCATTGTATTAGATAAAATAATTATACATCCATCTATAATAATAATAATAATAATAATAATAATAATTAGAATAATAAGCTAATTATGTTTTTGTATCATTTTATTATTTTTGTACTGTTTAAGAGTGTTATATTGACTGTTGTGCAGTAGCTCCTCATTTGTCCATTCTTCTTTTGATGTTACTCTGCTGATTGTTTGTGTTTTGGAAATTAATGCTACTTTATGTATTCTAATTTAACTGTAAATGCAGACTGTTACTGTTTTATGAAGTCGAAGTAGCTTGATCATCAGAGCAGCAATTGTAAGACACATTCTACATTTTTGGCATGTTTGTGTCTCACACATTTTCTGTGAAAGTTAAAAAAAAATATTCACAGCATCACGTTCCGAGCATGATTCAGGAAAGGCCACATATGAGAAGTTCCTCTTTTGTGTGCATTTATACTTGTGCTCTACAGGCTGAGGGTCAGTGTGCAGTGGAGACAGACTGGATATTCTTCTGTTCTACAGTAAGTACATTTCTACAACTTGGCTCAAGCGAACTACAGATTAATCAGGTTGCCACTTTTATTGAAATTCAATTAAAAAGAACTGTACTGAAGTTGATTTATTCTGTCTATAATGGAAACACATTACGTTCATTTTTCTCAAGAGACATTGTGGTTGTAGGTGATTTTCTATTTTGCCTAAAGGTAGAGAAATTACAAATTGAGTGTAAACATTGTATTCTTCAAATATTATCATATATTGTGATAAACTGAATCTCATACAGGCATTTTAAAGTGTGTGTCAAAATAGACATTATACGCACTGAAAGGGCACCGCAATACGAATTAGCCTTTTGACTTTTCGCCATTTTAATCCAAAGTCATTTTGCCGTGTGGACTGAAATTGAAAGTAATTTATGCTTGGTCCCATTTGAGTTAACAATTACATAACACAAACACAATTCTTAACAAATAGAAATCTTGTAAATATATGCACATACAGTATAATGTATTGATAAATTCAATGCCATTTAAAGCTATGGACTATGTATGAATGATGTTTAACAATGAAACATCATTCTTAACAGTGATAGTTGGCTAGGGTTGGGTAACAGTGTTTGTGCAGTACCAGGAAGTCACACGTGCAAACAGCTTCAGTATAAGGGCAATACTGGAAACACGCTTTTGTATTTTGAAGAGGTCTGATGCTTTGGCCCTATAGGTATGAGTTTTCACATGTTCATGGTTTTATCGTTTATGAAAGTATCTTAAAAAAAGATTTAAAAGTATCACAAGCAATTAACCAATTGAATTATATGGAATTGGAACCACTCCAGCCAAATTATAATCCAGGATACATGCTAAAATATTCATTTTTTCATTTTAAAATGAAATATTCAGAGGAGGGCAAATGATTAGTCTCCCAAGCCTTATTTATATATAGATTCATGCTTTTTGCTTTAAAAGTAAAATTAAAGTTCACAAACATTCCTGAACTCAACATGACTAAAACAGAGTTTTAAGATTGTGTTAATTTTCCATTTCATTGTGTTGTACATGTATAGTCTATTTATTTTTATTAAAGATTACTGATTCAAAATAAAAAATAAAAAATTGAGAAAACGATCCTTATTCTTATAATTTTCTTGTTCTTAATTTCATACTCAACAAAACCCATTGCCCATTGTGAAGATGTCATGCCTTTAAGGAAAAGAAGGAAAGATATTTGAAAATATATATATTTTTTTGTGTGCGTTTGGAGAAAGTCTTAGAAACTCAGAGGAGTGTTGACGTGTCCAGTGTGTAAGGGCTGAATGACTGTGGCCGTGTTGTCTTCTTTCCTTGAGCTCATGAGTTCCTTTCTTTGGCTCTGTCAGGACACTCAGTCACAACACATAACAGCACATTTCTTGTGGTTTCATTGATTTCTAGGATATATATTGGTCCAGGTGGTGCTGGACTACAAGCAACAGAAGACGGGAACCAATTCCTCAACAAATGTAATTGTTTTATTGAAATATGCATTCTAAACTCTTCTGCAGTCTTTTTTCCATCAATTATGTTCTGTTTTGAGCATTAAGGCGGATTAAAGAATTATGTTTATGGCAAGATGTGTGATTCATGGCACTCTGTAGGGCAGCCTACAATACATACAAATGATTAATTAAAAATATAAAAGGGTGTCAGTGCTGTTTTCTAACTTCAGTTCCTCTGCTCCTCAGAGTCATGATTGAAGCAGAGAGGTTAATCCTCATTGGCTGCCTGCTGCAAGGTGGGTCATTAAAGGGGTGGGGTCTAACTCTATACTGGAAAGATGTACAGCGATCCAAAGGGATAACTGTAGATTATTATGGTATAAATACATGATTTTTATATATAAATGTGTGGAGAATGGATGTGCTTTATATTAATTATAATTGCAGCTTTCAGTCAGTAAAACGTTTATTGTATTAAATATGAATAAAACATTTTCACAGCAAAGTCTCGTGAGGTCTGTAAAGCTGCTGTTGTGTGTGTATAAAGCTGACCCACATCCCCATATAACTGCTGTATTTACTGATATGTGCTGTGTGTGTTTTAGGAGCCCTTGGGAGACAGTTTGAAGTCTGGATGCCTCAGAGTATAGAAGCTCTGAGTGGATCCTGTGTGCTGATTCCCTGCAGATTTGATATAAAATCTGAATTTGACAGAGATCTGACAGCTAAGGCTAAAGGACTATGGAAAAAAAGTAGCATTAACGGTGAAATCGTGTTCGATTCCAGCAGAACTGAGAACCAAATTAAAGGAACATTAACTGGAAAACTGAAGGAGAGGAACTGCACCACAATCCTGGATCGCTTCCCTCCATCTTACAGTGATTATTTCTTCAGATTGGAATCCTTAAATAAACTCAAGTATGATTATACTCCAGCTGTCAAAATTAATGCAAAAGGTACTGCATTTGCTGTTATGCCTTTTTCACTGTGTGCCATTGTGTTGATTCTATACATTTAAAATTATTGTCCTCTATGAGAAATACACGTTGGATGTAAAATAAAGAATGAAAATGATTTGTCTTTAGATTTCACATTTAAATGCTGTTAGAATTCAGAACACACACTAATCAGCACATCAACAGCATCCAACTGTGTGTCTCTCCAATCCGGAGACAGATAGTAACCCATCCTCATATCTCCATGCCTCCTAGACTCTCCACCCAAACCCAAGATAACCACAGAGAGGGTGGAGGTGATGGAGGGGACCTCTGTGAGTTTGAGCTGCTCTGCTGCAGCCCCCTGTCCCAAACTCCCCCCAAATCTGACATGGACCCCCAGGCTGAGTGACAGTGTGGATCAACTGCAAGAGAATGAGGATCAAACCAAATCTGTATCTTCTGTTCTGACCTTCACTGCTTCCCACCTCCACCATGGGAAGACAATCAATTGCAGTGCACTTTACACACTGCAACAAGGAGACATTCAGAAGACATCTGAGGCCAATCTGACTCTAAGAGTTCTATGTAAGAGAGCTGGATTTGAAAGTATTATTCTTAGCTTTTGTAAATCATTGAATAATAATAATAATAATAATAATAATAATGATAATAATAATAACTAGACAATTCCTGCAGAAATTGTGAAGTGTGGTTGCCGCCTACGCAAAGTCGACTTTGTGCTGAACGGAGTGAACAGTGGTAGGTAGTTGCTATGATGTCTGAGGCAGTTGCTAGGGTGTTGCTAGGTGGTTCTATGGAGTTCTAAGTGTTTTCATGGAATTCTAGGCGGTCGCTAGGGTGGTGCTAGGTGGTTGCTATAGAGTTTCAGGTGGTTGCTATTGAGCTCCAGGTGGTTGCTAGGGCATTGCTAGGTGGTTGCTAGGGTATGCTAAGTGGTTGGTAGGTGGTTGCTATGGAGTTCTAGGCGGTTGCTAGGGTGTTGCTAGGCAGTTGTTATGGTGTTCCAGGTGGTTGCTAGGGTGTTGCTAGGTGGTTGCTATGGAGTTTTAGGCAGTTGCTATGGTGTTGCTAGGTGGTTGCTATGGAGTTCTAGGCGGTTGCTATGGTGTTGCTAGGTGGTTGCTATGGAGTTCTAGGTGGTTGCTAGGGTGTTGCTAGGTGGTTGCTATGGAGTTCTAGGTGGTTGCTAGGGTGTTGCTAGGTGGTTGCTATGGAGTTCTAGGCGGTTGCTAGGGTGTTGCTAGGCTGTTATGATGTTCCAGGTGGTTGCTAGGTGGTTGCTATGGAGTTCTAGGTGGTTGCTAGGGTGTTGCTAGGCAGTTGTTATGGCGTTCCAAGTGGTTGCTAGGGTGTTGCTAGATGGTTGCTATGGTGTTCCAGGTGGTTGCTAGGGTGTTGCTAGGTGGTTGCTATGGACTTCATGGCGGTTGCTATGGTGTTGCTAGGTGGTTGCTAGGCTGTTGCTAGGTGGTTGCTATGGAGTTCTAGGCGGTTGCTATGGTGTTGCTAGGTGGTTGCTATGGAGTTCTACGCCGTTGCTAGGGTGTTGCTAGGTGGTTGCTATGGAGTTATAGCCGGTTGCTAGGGTGTTGCTAGGCATTTGCTATGGAGTTATAGGCAGTTGCTAGGGTGTTGCTAGGGTATTCTAGGTGGCTGCTAGGATGTTGCTAGGTGGTTGCTATGGAGTTATAGGCGGTTGCTAGGGTGTTGCTAGGCATTTGCTATGGAGTTATAGGCAGTTGCTAGGGTGTTGCTAGGGTATTCTAGGTGGTTGCTAGCATGTTGCTAGGTGGTTGCTATAGTGTTGCTAGGCAGTTGTTATGGTGTTCCAGGTGGTTGCTACGGTGTTGCTAGGTGGATGCTATGGAGTTCTAGATGGTTGCTATGATGTTGCTAGGTGGTTGCTTTGGAGTTAAAGCTGGTTGCTAGGGTGTTGCTAGGCATTTGCTATGGTGTTCCAGGTGGTTGCTAGTGTGTTGTTGGGTGGTTGCTCTGGAGTTCCAGGTGGTTGCTATGGAGTTATAGGTGGTTGCTAGGGTGTTGCTAGGCAGTTGTTATGGTGTTCCAAGTGGTTGCAAGGGTGTTGCTAGGTGGTTGCTATGGTGTTCCAGGTCATTGCTAGGGTGTTGCTAGGTGGTTGCTATGGAGTTCATGGCAGTTGCTATGGTGTTGCTAGGTGGTTGCTACGGTGTTGCTAGGTGGTTGCTATGGAGTTCTAGGCGGTTGCTGTGGTGTTGCTAGGTGGTTGCTATGGAGTTCTAGGCAGTTGCTAGGGTGTTGCTAGGTGGTTGCTATGGAGTTCTAGGTGGTTGCTAGGGTGTTGCTAGGGGGTTGCTAGGGTATTCTAAGTGGTTGCTCGGATGTTGCTAGGTGGTTGCTATGGAGTTATAGGCGGTTGCTAGGGTATTCTAGGTGGTTGCTAGGATGTTGCTAGGTGGTTGCTATGGAGTTATAGGCGGTTGCTAGGGTGTTGCTAGGCAGTTATGGTGTTCCAGGTGGTTGCTAGGGTGTTGCTAGGTGGTTGCTATGGTGTTGCTAGGTGGTTGCTATGGAGTTCTAGGTGGTTGCTAGGGTGTAGCCAGGCATTTGCAATGTTGTTCCAGGTGGTTGCTAGTGTGTTGTTAGGTGGTTGCTATGGAGTTCTAGGTGGTTGCTAGGGTGTTGCTAGGGGGTTGCTAGGGTATTCTAAGTGGTTGCTAGGATGTTGCTAGGTGGTTGCTATGGAGTTATAAGCGGTTTCTAGGGTGTTGCTAGGCTGTTGTTATGGTGTTCCCGGTGGTTGCTAGGTGGTTGCTATGGTGTTGCTAGGTGGTTGCTATGGAGTTCTAGGTGGTTGCTAGGGTGTAGCCAGGCATTTGCTATGGTGTTCCAGGTGGTTGCTAGTGTGTTGTTAGGTTCTTGCTATGGAGTTCTAGGTGGTTGCTAGGGTATTGCTAGGTGGTTGCTATGGAGTTATAGGCGGTTGCTATGGTGTTGCTAGGTGTTTGCTATGGTGTTCCAGGTGGTTGCTAAGGTGTTGCTAGCTGGTTGCTATGGTGTTCCAGGTCGTTGCTAGGGTGTTGCTAGGTGGTTGCTATGGTGTTCCAGGTGGTTGCTAGGGTGTTGCTAGGTGGTTGCTATGGAGTTCTAGGTGGTTGCTATGGTGTTGCTAGGTGGTTGCTATGGAGTAATAGCCGGTTGCTAGGGTGTTGCTAGGTTGTTGCTATGGAGTTAGAGTCGGTTGCTAGGATGTTGCTAGGGGTTGCTTTGGAGTTCTAGGCGGTTGCTAGGTCTTTACTGAGTCCAATGTCGCCACCCATAGTTCTCTATGACAAACGGTTCAAAAGTTATGAAATATCAAACATCGGCCAATCAGGAAGGGGGGCGAGGCTGATCTACACCAATGGACAAGGGACTCTCTACCATGGCCAATGAGGCATTGCACAATTTGCGGGAATTTTTTCCCTATAGAGATGAATGGCAGAATGTTCAAATCTAGAGAGAGACCAGAGTACTGCTGCTAGAAGAAACCATTGTGACATCACAAGGGTGAGAAGACAGAGCATTGTGACATCACAAAGGTGAACATTCCGCCATTCATTCTCTATGGGAAAAATTGCCCACAAAAATTCAAATTTTTCCAAAACCGTCCACTCAATCTTTCCAAAAAGTAATAGCACACCATTCCCGATCAAGCCGCTCGATTTGACATATTGTACGTGTATGTAGCGCGAAAACTGTGGGAGGAGTAGCGGTCCAAAAAACGGGCGGAATAAATAATAATAATAACTAGACAATTCCTGCAGAAATTGTGAAGTGTGGTTGCCGCCAACGCAAAGTCGACTTTGTGCTGAACGGAGTGAACAGTGGTAGGTAGTTGCTATGATGTCTGAGGCAGTTGCTAGGGTGTTGCTAGGTGGTTGCTATGGAGTTCTAGGTGGTTGCTATGGTGTTGCTAGGTGGTTGCTATGGAGTTCTAGGCCGTTGCTAGGGTGTTGCTAGGTGGTTGCTATGGAGTTCTAGGTGGTTGCTAGGGTGTTGCTAGGGTGTTGCTAGGTGGTTGCTATGGAGTTCTAGGCGGTTGCTAGGGTGTTACTAGGTGGTTGCTATGGAGTTCTAGGTGGTTGCTAGGGTGTTGCTAGGCGGTTGCTATGGAGTTATAGGCGGTTGCTAGGGTGTTGCTAGGGTATTCTAGGTGGTTGCTAGGATGTTGCTAGGGGGTTGCTATGGAGTTATAGGTGGTTGCTAGGGTGTTTCTAGGGGGTTGCTAGGGTATTCTAAGTAGTTGCTATGGTGTTGCTAGGTGGTTGCTATGGAGTTCTAGGTGGTTGCTAGGGTGTTGCTAGGTGGTTGCTATGGAGTTCTAGGCCGTTGCTAGGGTGTTGCTAGGTGGTTGCTATGGAGTTCTAGGTGGTTGCTAGGGTGTTGCTATGGTGTTGCTAGGTGGTTGCTATGGAGTTCTAGGCAGTTGCTAGGGTGTTGCTAGGTGGTTGCTATAGAGTTCTAGGTGGTTGCTAGGGTGTTGCTAGGCGGTTGCTATGGAGTTATAGGTGGTTGCTAGTGTGTTGTTAGGTGGTTGCTATGGAGTTCTAGGCCGTTGCTAGGGTGTTTTAGGTGGTTGCTATGGTGTTGCTAGGCGGTTGCTATGGAGTTCTAGGCGGTTGCTAGGGTGTTGCTAGGTGGTTGCTATGGAGTTCTAGGTGGTTGCAAGGCTGTTGCTAGGGGGTTGCTAGGGTATTCGAAGTGGTTGCTAGGATGTTGCTAGGTGGTTGCTATGGAGTTCTAGGTGGTTGCTATGGTGTTGCTAGGTGGTTGCTATGGAGTTCTAGGCGGTTGCTAGGTCTTTACTGAGTCCAATGACGCGACCCATAGTTCTCTATGACAAACGGTTCAAAAGTTATGAAATATCAAACATCGGCCAATCAGGAAGGGGGGCGAGGCTGATCTCCACCAATGGACAAAGAACTCTCTACCATGTCCAATGAGGCATTGCACAATTTGTGGGCAATTTTTCCCCATAGAGATGAATGGCCGAATGTTCAAATCTAGAGAGAGACCAGAGTACTGCTGCCAGAAGACAGGGCATTGTGACATCACAAGGGTGAGAAGACAGAGCATTGTGACATCACAAAGGTGAACATTCCGCCATTCATTCTCTATGGGAAAAATTGCCCACAAAAATTCAAATTTTTAAAAAACCGTGCAACCAATCTTTCCACAAAGTAATAGCACACCATTCCCGATCAAGCCGCTCGATTTGACATATTGTACGTGTATGTAGCGCGAAAACTGTGGGAGGAGTAGCGGTCCAAAAAATGGGTGGAATAAATAAATAATAATAATAATAATAACTAGACAATTCCTGCAGAAATTGTGATGTGTGGTTGCCGCCAACGCAAAGTCAACTTTGTGCTGAACGGAGCGAACAGTTTCTGTAGCATGAGCAGAGACATAGTATGGTATACATGATATAACATCACGGCAACGAGTTCATTTGCAACACACGTATTCAGAGCTAAATTAACCCTTCATCAATACTTGAGATCAGCGATTTACGTCACGGTATGCTGTGACGAGTGACGGCGAATCATAAAGCTAGCTGGCCACTTCAGAGGGTCTTGGAAAAACGTTATATCTGCACTGCACAACCGCTCCATTTTAAAAAGCAAGACAGGGCTAGGGAGATTAATGTGATTGATTTATGGTTTTACGTTAAGTTCAGCTCATTTTTACCATTCAAATAAAAACATTTAACTGTGCTGCAATTCAGAGTTTAATCTGTTACCTTAGATACGAACTCATAGACACAGGATAGCCTACTACGTGTTAGCCAACCCAAATTTCTGGAGTTAGACCGGACCTGAAGCTGCTGCACACGTGCTGTTGACGGCGTTGTTGTACTTTTTAGTAAAGTCTGGCTTGTTCGAAAATTCGTTTATTCAGTAGCTGAGAGCATAAGCTTTCTAACCAGGTATAACAGCACGTCTATTTTTGTTTTTTTAATATCGTTTTTTTAGGTCAACCGAAAGCTATGTCATCATGTCATAGAACGTATTCGCTCTTTGTTAGCACTAGCATGCAAATACGCAAAGTCTGGCTTGTTTGAAAATTAGTTTATTCAGTAGCTGAGAGCATAAGCTTTCTAACCAGGTATAACAGCACGTCTATTTTTGTTTTTTTAATATCGTTTTTTTAGGTCAACCGAAAGCTATGTCATCATGTCATAGAACGTATTCGCTCTTTGTTAGCACTAGCATGCAAATACGCAAAGTCTGGCTTGTTTGAAAATTCGTTTATTCAGTAGCTGAGAGCATAAGCTTTCTAACCAGGTATAACAGCACGTCTATTTTTGTTTTTTTAATATCGTTTTTTTAGGTCAACCGAAAGCTATGTCATCATGTCATAGAACGTATTCGCTCTTTGTTAGCACTAGCATGCAAATACGCAAAGTCTGGCTTGTTTGAAAATTCGTTTATTCAGTAGCTGAGAGCATAAGCTTTCTAACCAGGTATAACAGCACGTCTGTTTTTGGTTTTTTAATATCGTTTTTTTAGGTCAACCGAAAGTGCTCTCATTATCGCATTAAAGCCATGACTGTTTGTTAGCACTAGCATTCTAAGACGCTGCATGTGACGAAACATCGTCAACGAATTTGCGTAATATCTCGTGAAATACTATTATTATTGAGGACTTCTGGGTATGCCTAAGCCATATGTTTGTTGATATACCTAGCTGACAGCGTTTTCATTTGTAATTTTTCATTTTGAATATCGTTCTTTCACTTCCGCAATCAGCTATTTCCTATCCTGGCTGCTGAGACCGTAGAGCTGACCGCATCACGTGTGCAAAGCCGACCAATGCTGTAACTTCACCGTTCGCATATGAATGACGTCACCTTCTCCATTCATCTCTATGGGGAAAAATTGGGCATAAAAATTAATATTTCTCAAAAACCGTGCAGCGAAACTTTCCACAAAGTAATAGCACACGATTCCCAAAGAAGCCGGTCATTTTGACATATGGCACGTGTATGTGGTGTGAAAACTCTGGGAGGAGTAGCGGTCCAAAAAATGGGTGGAATAATAATAATAATAAACTAGACAATTCCTGCAGAAATTGTGAAGTGTGGTTTCCGCCAACGCAAAGTCGACTTTGTGCTGAACGGAGTGAACAGTGGTAGGTAGTTGCTATGATGTCTGAGGCAGTTGCTAGGGTGTTGCTAGGTGGTTCTATGGAGTTCTAAGTGGTTTCATGGAATTCTAGGTGGACGCTAGGGTGGTGCTAGGTGGTTGCTAGGGAGTTTCAGGTGGTTGCTATTGAGCTCCAGGTGGTTGCTAGGGCATTGCTAGGTGGTTGCTAGGGTATGCTAAGTGGTTGGTAGATGGTTGCTATGGAGTTCTAGGCGGTTGCTAGGGTGTTGCTAGGCAGTTGTTATGGTGTTCCAGGTGGTTGCTAGGGTGTTGCTAGGTGGTTGCTATGGAGTTATAGCCGGTTGCTAGGGTGTTGCTAGGCATTTGCTATGGAGTTATAGGCAGTTGCTAGGGTGTTGCTACGGTATTCTAGGTGGCTGCTAGGATGTTGCTAGGTGGTTGCTATGGAGTTATAGGCGGTTGCTAGGGTGTTGCTAGGGTGTTGCTAGGTGGTTGCTAGCATGTTGCTAGGTTGTTTCTATAGTGTTGCTAGGCAGTTGTTATGGTGTTACAGGTGGTTGCTATGGTGTTCCAGGTAGTTGCTAGGGTGTTGCTAGGTGGTTGCTATGGAGTTCTAGGTGGTTGCTAGGGTGTTGCTAGGCATTTGCTATGGTGTTCCAGGTGGTTGCTAGTGTGTTGTTGGGTGGTTGCTATGGAGTTCCAGGTGGTTGCTTGGGGGTTGCTACGGTATTCTAGGTGGTTGCTATGAAGTTATAGGCGGTTGCTAGGGTGTTGCTAGGCAGTTGTTATGGTGTTCCAAGTGGTTGCTAGGGTGTTGCTAGGCAGTTGTTATGGTGTTCCAAGTGGTTGCTAGGGTGTTGCTAGGTGGTTGCTATGGAGTTCTAGGCAGTTGCTATGGTGTTGCTAGGTGGTTGCTAGGGTGTTGCTAGGTGGTTGCTAGGGTGTTGCTATGGAGTGTTAGGCGGTTGCTATGGTGTTGCTAGGTGGTTGCTAAGGAGTTCTAGGCCATTGCTAGGGTGTTGCTAGGTGGTTGCTAAGGAGTTCTTGGCGGTTGCTAGGGTGTTGCTAGGTGGTTGCTATGGAGTTCTAGGTGGTTGCTAGGGTGTTGCTAGGCTGTTGTTATGGTGTTCCAGGTGGTTGCTAGGTGGTTGCTATGGAGTTCTAGGTGGTTGCTAGGGTGTTGCTAGGTGGTTGCTATGGAGTTCTAGGCCGTTGCTAGGGTGTCGCTAGGTGGTTGCTATGGAGTTATAGGTGGTTGCTAGGGTGTTGCTAGGTGGTTGCTATGGAGTTCTAGGCGGTTGCTATGGTGTTGCTAGGTGGTTGCTATGGAGTTCTAGGCGGTTGCTAGGGTGTTGCTAGGTGGTTGCTATGGAGTTATAGGTGGTTGCTAGGGTGTTGCTAGGTGGTTGCTATGGAGTTCTAGGCGGTTGCTATGGTGTTGCTAGGTGGTTGCTATGGAGTTCTAGGCGGTTGCTAGGGCATTGCTAGGTGGTTGCTAGGGTATTCTAAGTGGTTGCTAGGGGGTTGCTAGGGTGTTCTAAGTGGTTGCTAGGATGTTGCTAGGTGGTTGCTATGGAGTTCTAGGCGGTTGCTATGTTGTTGCTGGGTGGTTGCTATGGAGTTCTAGGCGGTTGCTAGGGTGTTGCTTAGATGGTTGCTATGGAGTTCTAGGTGGTTGCTTGGATGTTGCTAGGTGGTTGCTATGGAGTTCTCGGCATTTGTTATGGTGTTCCAGGTGGTTGCTATGGAATTCTAGACGGTTGCTAGGGTTTTCTAGCTGGTTGTTATGGTGTTGCTAGGTCGTTGCTATGGAGTTAGAGCCGGTTGCTAGGATGTTGCTAGGGGGTTGCTATGGAGTTCCAGGCGGTTGCTAGGTCTTTACTGAGTCCAATGACGCGACCCATTGTTCTCTATGACAAACGGTTCAAAAGTTATGAAATATCAAACATCGGCCAATCAGGAAGGGGGGTGTGGCTGATCTTCACCAATGGACAAAGGACTCTCTACCATGTCCAATGAGGCATTGCACAATTTGTGGGCAATTTTTCCCCATAGAGATGAATGGCCGAATGTTCAAATCTAGAGAGAGACCAGAGTACTGCTGCCAGAACACAGGGCATTGTGACATCACAAGGGTGAGAAGACAGAGCATTGTGACATCACAAAGGTGAACATTCCGCCATTCATTCTCTATGGGAAAAATTGCCCACAAAAATTCAAATTTTTCAAAAACCGTGCAACCAATCTTTCCACAAAGTAATAGCACACCATTCCCGATCAAGCCGCTCGATTTGACATATTGCACGTGTATGAGGTGCGAAAACTCTGGGAGGAGTAGCGGTCCAAAAAATGGGCGGAATAAATAATAAAGAATAATAATATGTGCAATAATAATAGTGTAGTTGCCCTAAGGCAACCACACTAATAATAATATGTGCAATAATAATAGTGTAGTTGCCCTAAGGCAACCACACTAATAATAATATGTGCAATAATAATAGTGTAGTTGCCCTAAGGCAACCACACTAATAATAATAATAATAATTGCTTTGAGCATTGTTCATGGTCAGTATGCTGTGCAGAATTATCACCATGATTGAATAATGACAATAAATACAATGATAAAAATAAAAAACATAAACAAGCAAATGTAAATTACCTGATGTTGTGCTCATCCGTTATAGCAGCGGAGGACAATCCTTTCTGAACAATTCTGGTGTGGGTGCAGGTTTTTGTTTTATGCCAGCACTAATATATCTGATTCAAGACCTTGATTATTTCAATAATTAAATCAGGTGTTGTAATGCTGAGATAAAACTAAAACACAACGGACATTTTCAGATAAGATTGGACACCCCTATTTTAAAGGACGCAACTGTTACACATTATCAGATTGTGTATAACTCCTCACAAACTAAGAAAATAAGTTTTGTATTTTTGTATCACTTAGATCCTCCTAAGAACACCTCAGTGTCAATCAGTCCCTCTGGATCAGTGTTGGCGGGCAGCTCTGTGACTCTGACCTGCAGCAGTAATGCCAACCCAGCAGTGCAGAACTACACCTGGTATAAAGTGAATGGGACAGAGATGAACACTGTAGGAACTGGACAAAATATCACCTTCACTGTGACTGAGTCCAGTGGCAGCGAACAGTACTACTGTGAAGCACAGAATGAACATGGCAAGGAGAACTCAACTGTACAACTGGAAGTTGATTGTAAGTTTACCATCCTACTAATTATATGTCCATTAATTTTTTTTTTTGCAAAATAAATGTGCTTTATATTTATTCTAATGTTATCACCACAGAAACATGAACACGTTTATTGTTTTTCACACTGGAGAACCAGGGAATCCTGTTTACCATCTTTTAATATTTAATCACATCAGTTTTTTGAACGTGGATTGAGAGTTGATCATAACTGAAAAACATATAATAGAACTACAGATATAAATGCAATCTTTTTTTTTTCCCATTAGACCCCAAGAAATGATTGGTTCTCACTGGGGATAAAACAGGCAGAAAGAGCCTTTTTTGTGATAAATGGCTGGGTGGTAGTGTAGTATAGGGGTCAGTGACCTGGTCTTGTAAATTATAGGGTGCAGGTTTGAATCCCAGGTGGCACACTGCATTGTACTCTGAAGCAGTGTACTTACTGAACTGTGTCAGTATTTATTCAGTTATAGAAAACGATACTTTTCAAAAAAAATAAATAAATAAAACTAGTGTTAGTAGTTCTAGTTAAGCATTTCTCCTCAATGCCCTTTTATATAAAATATAAAATGTGTTGAACAGGTACGAACGAAGATTGAATATAATGGACTTTAATGCCAACTTCCCCTGATCAGTTCTTCATGTACAGTAATGCTTTTTTCCCTCTCCATAGTCTGTACATACTGTACATGTTGTATATAGTCTGTGACAACAATGTTTTGGCAGCATGGGTCTAGTTATGTAAAATCAATGTGTTTCCAGGGCAATTTTTATCGGGAGTTAGGAAAAAAATATCAAATGCATGAGTAGTTGCATTTGCACTCAAAAAAGTTAATTAAACTAAAAGTTAATTTTACTAAAAAAAAAAGTTGTGTTTTGTAAATTGTTTATTTTACAACGGCAATAGGGAGGTTTACCCTCATAAAAGACACATTATTTTTCTTCCAGATCCTCCTAAGAACACCTCAGTGTCAATCAGTCCCTCCTGTTCTTTGTTGGTGGGCAGCTCTGTGACTCTGACCTGCAGCAGTAATGCCAACCCAGCAGTGCAGAACTACACCTGGTATAAAGTGAATGGGACAGAGATGAACACTGTAGGAACTGGACAGAATCTCACCTTCACTGTGACTGAGTCCAGTGGCAGTGAACAGTACTACTGTGAAGCTCAGAATGAACATGGCAAGGACAACTCAGCAAATGTCCAACTAAACGTGATATGTATGTTCAGTGCATCTATTATATAATTGTATAAATCATATTATTGTTATATGTGTGCAGCTGTGCTGTTTGTAACTGTGGATCCTGTGTTCAGACATGCTTCAGATATCTGGCTCTGGGAGCTGCAGCAGAACTGAAGCAGAGATCAGCTGCTCCTGTGAGAGCCGTGGGAATCCCTCTCCCAGCATGGAGTGGCGTGTGTCTGGACTGCGGGTCACTAACTCTACTGACAGAGTCATCAGGGAGGAGCAGCTGGGGAACACAGGCCTGAGGAGCTCCCTCACCATGCGCCAATCACAGGGAGACACGCCCACTCTCCTCTGCATCAGCACCAACACTCTCGGCTCCACCAGCCTCCAGCTCCACCTCCCGTCTCCACAGCAACGCTGGGGTATTTACATATATGGATTTTTATAATTGTGTACTTTTACTGTATGCCATAAAGCCTACACAACATTGTTATAAACATGATGTAACACCTGTTATTACTATTTACGAAAGCTCATTAAAGACTTGCCAACTATTTACTTGTTACTCCACCCTTACTAATCCTGTGGAGGTGCGTTGTTTATTTTTTATGGTTTGCAGGCAGTAGGTTTCCAATTCTGTGTAAGATATGTTTCTACTTTTTTCTATCCTGCCTTCCAAGGTGGAGATTATTCAAAACTCCGGTTTCTCTGTCTTCGTGTGGACAAGAAAAACGGAGCTTTATGACAATGCTGACGTCATGACGTCAAATCGCGCTTCAGTTACCATGGCAATTGGTGTATTGCGCATGCGGCAATCGTTTTAGCGTTCTCCTGTGGACAGAGATATTTTTTTAAATGCCGCTCGTGTGGATAGGTTTTTTCTTTTAACGGAGGGGGAAAAAACTATGTTTTAAGAAAAATCCGTATATGTGTGGACAGGGACAGGGCCTAAAATGTGGGCAATATTTTTACATTTTACTGTTCATAAACACTCTCACTGTTGGATTTCTGTAAACAAGAGAAGTCTGTTAATGTCTTTCAATATATTTTTAGGCATAAATTAAGTTCTACATCATGACTGTTTTTTTTTCAGGAGTACAATACAGTTATCTGCTGTTATATGTTATCATAGCAGGACTGATTTGTCTGAATGTATTGACAATTGGATTCAGTATCTTCAAAATGAAAAGGTGAGTATATCATTTCAATTTGATCTTTTATTTATTAAATGTTGACAAAATGTACCTTTGTCATAATAGTTTTAAAACAAATTATAAGTTTTTACTGTACCTCGTTTTAGCAGATTTTTCAACTGAAAACCAATTTGCAATCACAACCTGAAGAATCAAAGTGGATGAGAATGCAAGTGTTGCCTGTCATTGAAATTATATAGTAGTATATAGTATTATAGAGAGTATTATAGTTACAAAAAGGCATTTATTCTTTCAGTAAAATCTCACTAAAATTAAAACCATCCCTTACAGTATATGACTGAGGTCTGCAGAGGCATACTGTATGAGCAGAGGCAATAACACATTCTCTCTCTACTCTGATTTTCATGTCTCCAGTTTGTCTAGAACACTGAAGGTGAGTCTCACCATCCTTTCCTCCTCTTCCTCTTCTGAAACACTCTGTCTGCAGCTCAGCCTGATTTCACCTCTATTTTACATTTGCACCATCTGTGTGTCTTTTCCTTTAAAGGGAGGGAGGGACGGGGACACATATGCCAGTCTGCAGCTCCCCAACATCAGCCCTGAATATGACGTGCTGCAGGTGAGCAAGTGTGACACAGAGAAATACACACCAGGGGGCGCCACTACGCTGGTTAATCACATTTCTGAAACATATGCAGATTCTCTCAGTATCAGAGACGTGTGTAGTAAAGACAGGATCAGATCTGTGTTTGCTTTTAATCAGTCAGTTCAAATAGAGGTGAGAACCTCCCAGACTCAGCTGAAGGACTGAAATGCTCTATGGCCGTGGTTCTCAACTGGTGGGTCGCGACCCAAAAATGGGTCGTGGGGTCATTTTGAGTGGGTCGCAGATGTGTGCGTTAAAAAAAAAAAAAAAAATTGAGGGAAAAAGTATTCAGAATTTCTGATGTGGCGCTTTTATTTTGAAGGACATACGTTTCCCATGACACAGCGTGCGTGCAGTAGCGTTTTCTGCCAGCGTTGTTATGACAGTAACATTCGAGCATTTGTAAACATGAGGGACAAAAGAGACATTGAGGACAAAAGAGAGGGACCAAAACCTCAAGTGTGTTGTGTGCAGCGAAGTGCTGGCACATGAAAGCATGAAGCCATCAAAAATGAAACGCCATTTAGAAACGAAACACTCCGCTCATGAAGACAAACCTGTCGAGTACTTTCAAAGATGACTCCAGGAGCTGAGGGAATTGCAAAAGTGCCTAACGTCTTCATGTTTGAAGCAAGAGCAGGCACTCCGTGCATCTTACCACGTAGCTCACCGTATTGCAAAGTCCAAGAAGCCCCACACCATTGCAGAAGACCTTATCTTACCTGCAGCCGTTGACATGGTCAGAGACGTGCTGGATCAATCTGCTGCGGATAAACGGAAGACCATACCACTGTCGAATGATTCCATAAGTAGGCGGATTGAAGAAATGTCCGATGACATCAAACAACAGACCACAGCTCGCGTCAAGGCAAGTGCTCACTATGCATTACAGATGGACGAATCCACAGACATCGCTAACCATGCGATTTTACTTGTTTATGTGAGGCATGTGTGGGAAGGGGACTTGCAGGAGCAATATCTCTGCACTAGAGATCTTCCCACCACTACAACTGCAGAGGACATTTTCAGTACTGTGATTTGTACTTGGGTTCGGTGGGCCTAAGCTGGCATATGTGCGTTGTCAGGAGCAAAAAGCATCCCCAGTTATCCCATTAGTTCCCCCAAACTTAGGTCTGTTATGTCAGCCTTATGATGAAGGGTTCAAGTAAAGTGCTACTGAATATTCTTCATAATACAGTGCTGTTCAGCATGTATCCCCTGATAGGGTAATCTCTGCTACAGTTAAATTTAGATTCTTGAAACTTGATAAGTATCACCAGTTTAAACTTGTTTAAAAAGCATATATGCCTGTAATTCAAGATAAGTCTGCCTTTTTATTATGGGTTTTTAGCCTTAGTTGTGCGTTTATTTTTTATTTCATGTTTTTAACAGTGCATGAAGGCATTGTGTATTACTGCACTATTTTTTTGTGAAATAAATTAGAGTGGTTCAAAAATTTCAGAAATTTGGGTTACGACTTAATGACGAAGGAAAATGTGGGTCCTGAGGCTAGACCAGTTGAGAACCACTGCTCTATGGAATCACATTGGATTGGATACAGTTGACACTCGCACTTAACTCTGACTGATGCTATTTTTTCCACAAAATGAAAGCTGGCAAACTCAGAATAAATATGGTACGGATTCTCAAAAGAATTTTTACAAAATTGAAGAAGTTTTTGATTAATATTATTGCTGTTTACTGATATTTATTTTTATAATTGGAAGAAAACTTTCACATTTTCTTCATGATATGATCATAAGCCCTGCCTGCTCCCTCCACTGACGGAATGATTTCAAGTGCCAAAGTGTGGCTCTGATCAAGATATGGAGGTTTAAATAACCAAACATTGTGTGTGTGCGTGTGTTTGTGCATGCATGTGCATGCATGTGTGTGTGTGTGTGTGTGTGTGTGCCTGTGTGTTTGTGCATGCTTGTGCATGTGTGTGTTTGTGTTTGTGTGTATGTGTGTGTACGTGTGTTTGTGTGTGTGTGTGCGTCCGTGTGTTTGTGCACTCGTGTGCATGCGTGTGTGTGTGTGTGTTTGTTTGTTTGTGTGTGTGTGTGTGTTTGTGTGTGTGTCTGTGTGTAGGTAAAAAACAATCATCAGGAAGACCCTGGGACTTCACAAGAAGAGAACAATTACTACCAGAACCCTGGAGATGGAAATTGAGACCAACTGCAGCTCATTAAAAATGTGATCATGTTGTGTTTTCTGAAAAGCTATTGTTTAAAGAAAACAACTGAATGCAGTGTCACTTTTATTTTGTATGTTCAAGAGGGATTTTCTTCAGATTTATCTTTTTTATTTGATATTTATCCTGGCAGAAATTTTTTGTTTTATCCATTCTGATTTTTAATCATTTTTACTGAATATTTTTTGTTCATTGTCCATTTCCGACATCTTCACTGAATTCACTCATTTCTGAGAAATAGAAATTAATTTTCCATCCCAATGAATTTTCAACAATTGCTGTTGTGGGACAGATTGACAGTAAATTTTAAGTAAACCAAATGTTTTTTTTTTTATTCTTTATTCTTTAAACTCAAAAACGGAAGAAAAAAAAATAATGGACTCTATACTATATAATATTATACAGTATAATATACACTATTGCATGGATATTTTAAACCTGAATTTTGATGTTTCTCAATTTAATGTTTTGACGGTGTGTATGAAGGAAGTATTAAACCATCGATCACTGTGTTTGATAGAGCAGTTTGAAAACATTTCCTTCCTGCTCCTCTGTTTTTGACCAGTGCTTCTTAACCCTGGTCCAGGGGACCCACTGTGCATGCTGGTTTTTGTTCCAACCATAGAAACATGCTCTGTATTGTCATGAGCTGGTCGTTGTTCTTAATTAGGAACTAATTGCTCTTAAGTAGAATTTTTACATCTATTGAAGGACAATTGTGTCAGGCTGAGCGGGGGAATGGACCCAAACGCAGTCAAAAAACACTCAAAATCCAAAGGGTAAACACAAAACCGAGGAAGTTACTTTTAATAAATACAAAAACAACAAAACAACAAAAACAAAGCCGTGCAAAGCAAGTCAAAAATGGACAAAGTTCTTAACACGCAAAAACAGAAAATGCAGAAATTCAAAAACAATGCAAAAACAGAGCATGGGCAGGGAGGAAAACACTCAGGGCAAAACACTGAGTCACAAGTACACGAAGGAGCACAAACCGAAACACAATCCAAAACGCACACAAAAAAGGATCCAGCACCTGAGTCATTACATTACATTACATTACATTACATTAGATTACAGGCATTTGGCAGACGCTCTTATCCAGAGCGACGTACAACAAAGTGTATAACCACAACCAGGAACAAGTATGACGAAAAACCCTAGAGAGAAGTACCGGTCCATGGAAGAAGGGAACTTATAAAGACACGACACTGACGAGACACAGGAGGGCACAATGAACAATCAGGCCACAGAGCGAGAAGGGAAAACGAGACAACCCAAAAACAATAATAGAATAACTGAAAACAATAATACAATTAAACGGGGTGAAAGGACAGAACTAAAAACTGAAGTGCCGCCATCAGGCGGCCAAAAAAGGGAAACACAGACAAACCACAGAACCATGACAATTATGTTTTTTTGTTATTATATCTATAGGCTGAATTAAGTGTTGTCAGTGAATGTACTGATTTGCATGGATCCAGGGTCAATTGTTCTCTGATCAGATACTGAGAGGCAATTATGCTTTCAGTAAAAATGACTAAAATTAAAACCATCCCTTACAGTATATGACTGAGGTCTGCAGAGACATATTGTATGAGCAGAGGCAATAACACATTCTCTCTCTACTCTGATTTTCACGTTTCCAGGTTGTCTGGAAGACTGAAGGTGAGTCTCACCATCCTTTCCTCCTCTTCCTCTTCTGAAACACTCTGTCTGCAGCTCAGCCTGATTTCACCTCAGTTTTACATTCACACCATCTGTGTGTCTTTTCCTTTAAAGGGAGGGAGGGACGGGGACACATATGCCAGTCTGCAGCTTTCCAACATGAGCCCTGAATATGACATGCTGCAGGTGAGCAAGTGTGACACAGAGATATACACCAGGGGGAGCCACTAGGCTGAAGTGAAGATAGGCGATTAAAAATTTGCATCTCGTCGGAGGATATGTGGCTTCACTGTTAATAATCAAAGAATGCATACACAATTGGAAAAAAATGTTTTCATTTACAATTTCATACAGAGTTAATTTTGTAATAAGAAAGGGGTCTGTCTTTCCACATTTTCCTCTTGGTATGAACACTGCCCTGAGACTATGTCATTTCATGCACCAAGGTGTTGCTTTATATAGCCATGAACCTGCGTGTCTGTGTGTGTGTGTGTGTGTACGTATAGGTAAAGTATCAGAAAGACACTGTGACTTCACAAGAAGAGGACAATGACTACCAGAACCTTTGAAATGGAAACTGAGACCAGTTGCTGTGTCTCAAAAATATAAGCACGTTGTGTTTCCTTAAAACCTGTTGTCTGAAGAAAATAACCACTGAATGTGGAGTGTCACCTTTCTGTATTTGTCCACAAGGCATTTTTATGTGAGGAGATGTTCATTTTGTTTCTTGGAGAAAAGAACTTTGATGCATCTTTATTTTTCATCCTCTTTACACAATCATTTTTGCTCACTGTACTTTACTGACCCTGTCCCTGTTCTGATTTAATGACTGTTGTGCACCTTCGTATTTCACATACATTAGGCAGTTATGGAGAACACGAAAACGTTTCATTCTATTCCTCAAATGGAATATAAAAAAGGAAAAATAAATTGAAAAAACAAAAAAACATGCAGACCCATGTGTACTGTTGCATGGTAATTGTAAACCTCACTTTTGCTGTTTCTTATTTCGATGTGAGGACCGTCTGTGTGAAGGAAGTATTTCAACCATGAACCACAGTGCATGATAGAGCAGCTTTAAAACATGTTGCTTCCTGTTTTAGACCCGTGTTTCTCAGCCTTGGTCTTGGGAACCCACAGTGCCTGTTGGTTTTTCTTCTAGCCACTACACACAAGCTTATACTGTAATGGGCTGGTAATTATTCTTAATTAGATACTTAATTGCACTTAATTAGACTTTTTTTCCCTATTTTCTATTAAAGGACAACTTCACCTTTTAAAGCTACATTATATCAGAAATAGCAATGTATGCCCTAAAAAAAAATTGTCCCATATTCACATCCCAGGAATTTAAATTAGTCGGACCAAGATATGCTTTCATGTGCGCCGTGTGTGCTATTTGACAAATAATTCCAGCTGAATGAGGTTCCATTTTCCTTTGATTCACTTACAAACTGACAGGTGAAATCAGCTGGGGTCCGGTTTGTTGAGAGCAGAGGTGGGTAACCCGGCTTCAAAGAGTAAAAAGACTGACCACGTATTTGCTCCACCAACATGAACTAAACCAGCCGATCACAATAATTAGTTCTCCTATCATGCTGAAGAGTTATGCTAATTAGAATCAGCTGGTTTAGTGCATGGTGATGGAGCAAATACATGGTCAGTCCTTTTACTCTTTGAAGCCGGGTTACCCACCTTACCCAGTGACGTGGGAGTGTCTGGGGAGGTTGAAGACCAGACAAGCTGCAGCATTCTGAATGAGTTGCAGGGGTCTGATGGCAGATGCCGGTAGTCCAGCCAGAAGAGGGTTGCAGTAGTCCAGGCGGGATAGTACCATTGCTTGGACCAGGAGCTGGGTTGAGTAGGTGGTAAGAAAGGGGCGGATTCTCCGGATGTTATACAGGAAAAATCTGCACGCCCGGCTTACTGCTGCGATGTTCTTGGAGAGGGACAACCTGTTGTCCATCACCACTCTGAGATTCTTGGCACAGTGTGATGATGTCACTAAGGTGTCCCCTAGGGAAATGGAAAAATCAAGGAGGGGAGAGGTTAGAGCAGGAATAAAGATTAGCTCCGTCTTCCCGGGTTGAGCTTTAGGTGGTGATTGTCCATCCAGCTCTGGATGTCCCTCAGGCAAGCGGAGTTGCGGGCAGGGACCTGTGTGTCCGATGGGGAGAAGGAGAGAAAGAGTTGTGTGTCGTCAGCATAACAGTGGTAGAACAAGCCATGGGCAGAGATTACAGGGCCAAGGGATCTGGTGTATAAGGAGAAGAGAAGGGGACCGAGGACTAAGCCCTGGGGAACTCCGGTGGCGAGGGGACGGGGCGGCGATACTTTACCCGCCCAGGCAACCTGGAAGGAACGGTCGGAGAGGTAAGATTCAATCCAGTCCAGGACTGTGCCGCAGATCCCTGTTGCTGCCAGGGAGGACAGGAGGATGGAGTGCTCCACAGTGTCGAATGCAGCGGAGAGGTCTAGAAGAATCAGGACAGAGGCGAGGGAGGCTGCTCGTGCGGCATGGAGTGACTCACTGACCGTGAGGAGTGCTGTCTCTGTCGAGTGGCCAGGCCTGAAGCCAGACTGGTGGGGGTCAAGCAGGTTATTATGAGAGAAGAAAGCAGAGAGTTGATTAGATGCAGCATGTTCAAGTGTTTTGGATAGAAAAGGGAGGAGAGATACCGGGCGGTAGTTCTGGGTGACTGACGAATCTAGCGTGGGCTTCTTCAGCAGCGGGGTGATGTGGGCCCTCTTGAAGGATGAGGGGAAACATCCAGAAGATAGGGAGGAGTTCACAAGGGAGGTGACAAAAGGGAGGATGTCTGGTGTGATTGCCTGGAGGAGAGATGAGGGGATAGGGTCGAGTGTGCAGGTGGTAGGGCGGTGGGAGAGCAGGAGCTGTGAAACTTCAGAGTCTGTAAGGAGAGAAAATGTGGAGAAACAGGGGGCGGAGGGCGCAGGGGGCGAAGGGGGGGCGGAGGGTGCAGAGGGGGCAAAGGAGCTGCGGATGTCTGCGATCTTTTCGTCAAAGAATGCTGCAAAGTCATCTGCAGTGAAGGAAGACTGGGGTGAGGGAGGTGGCACGCTGAGGAGAGAGGAGAAAATAGAGAACAGTTGATGAGGGTTAGAAATGGAGTTATGAATTTTAGTCTGATAGAAATTTGCCTTAGCGGCAGTGACAGCAGAATAAAACTCTGTCAGGAGAGACTGATAGGCTGAAAGGTCAGATGGGTCCCTGGATTTGCCCCACTTCCTCTCAACAGCGCGGAGGCTGGCCCTGGAGGTGCGTAGGATGTCAGACATCCATGGACTGGGAGGGGATGAACGTGCTGGCCTAGGGACAAGAGGACATAGGGAGTCAAGTGCTGAAGAGAGAGATGAAGTTAGGGTGGAGAATGCAGAGTTAGTGGGGAGCTTGGAGAATTACTGAAAAGGGGGGAGGGAAGCAGTCACTCTGGGAGCGAGAGAAGAGGGTGAGAGGGAGCGGAGGTTACAGCAGACAGTGACAGTGGGGGTGGGAGGAGAGGGAGAAGGGGATGAAGTGATGGTCAGACGTATGCAGGGGGGTAACCGTGAGATTGGAGCTGGAGCAGTTCCTCAGGAAGATCTAGTCTAGGCGGTTGCCTGCCTTGTGGGTTGGGGGAGAGTGCTGTAGGGAGAGGTCGAAGGAGTGGAGTAGTGGTAGGAAGGCAGCAGACTGGGAGGCCACCTCCCAGGACGATCAGCGGGGTGCCGTTGTAAGAGGGAAATTATACTGGGACCCAGAAAAGGATGACATTTGAACGAGCCAGCATGCTGGGACGCAGCGTGTACTTCAAAGGACCCGAGAGCCTTGTGGTAAAACAATAAGTCACTCGGACTTCCTCTGAATGGGCAGGCCATTTGGCTCTCTGGAATGTTACCACCTGGACACAACCAAGATAAGGGGAACTAGTCTCTTTGCCTGTGGTTGTGGGTGTGGGTGTTTTGGGGTCATAAAGGGTGAAATGACCGGCCACATGGCGGGACAGTGCCCTCATTTGGGCCCCTCTGACATTCCACTTTGTATTTCTTTTCTGGATCTGGACTTTAAATCATCTGTTTATCCTATTTACAAACCCCAGAAAACCGTACAAACCATGCACATGTTTTCATTGTATTATTGTATTATGCATTATGTAATAATAACATGGATTGCATGTAGAATGGTTAAACAAAAGGGTATTTTCATGACAACTGCACCATAATATTACATCCACTTGACATGTTTAGTATGGACATATTCAGGAAAATTATAGCAATTGAATGAAATATGTTTCATACCAAATAGAATTTAATAAAACATAGTTTCAATAACTCAGGAAAAAACTAACACAATGGAATGTCCTCTCTGGTAATCATCTCCTTTTCCCCATTTCCCCACCAATTGTTTTAACAACCTCCTCCAAATGGTGGGGGCCGGAATTAGAGATTTATGATTCGGACAGGTTAATTTATGGCAATGCCGCCTAGACCAAACGCGGGATTTGGCTTAAAAGGAAGGGAGACAAAGCAATCGAGGAAGATCGTAATCGACTTCCCACCGTGCACATACTATGTGCGCTGCGTGTAGACAGACAAGGAAGATCGTAATCGACTTCCCTCAGTGCACATACTAGGCTATGTGTTCTGTGTAGAGATAGCCATGGAAGATCGCAATCGACTTCCCGCACTGCGCATACTCTGTGTTCTGTGTGTAGCTAAACAGGCTGGGTAAGAACTCTTTTACTCTGTATTTCTGTTTTTAACCTTTATAATTGATTTTGGAAATTGAAGATAATAACCTACCTGCCTGTTCAATAAATTATTATTTTTAACTTGCGTGGTCTTCATGACTCTAATCCATTTTATCTTCTTTTCAGCCGAAATTCCGTTTAAATACTCAGGGGGGCAATTCTGACGGGGGCCTCCTGATCAGGGGTCTAGTACAGCAAACGTCTTTAGTGGGGTCTTCAAGTTAGATAGGTGACCACGATCTGCCTGTTAAGGGCTTGGTGGTATTGGTTCTGGTGTTTTGGCTTAAGAGAACCCATGGGCGTAGTACGCCGGTTCTTGTCAAATTCGCCTGAAGGAGCCCGATAGATACGCACCGTCCTGGGCTCATAACTTTCGATGACCTATCCATGTAAGCCAGGCATGGAAGGCATGTATTATGGTGGTCAGCCTCCTACCCTCTGGATTCTTCACCGAACTGAGATTTAACAATAATGCTAAACCCGGGAGCATATATTGAGGAATGATGGCACAAGATAGAGTCGAGTGTAATCACTCCCAAGTTCCACGTATAGTTAAAGCCAAATTTTAAATTATAATGTAAAATGGAGTCAGATTAACACGAGAGTAAAACCTAGTAACTGTTACGCTTTCTTGCTGTGATCATTGATATATTTGATGTGTTGTTCCGCGTATTTGTGAATATTCTGATGCTCCCATTGGAATATTGACAGTCCGGCGACAGATCTGATATATCTCTGATGACAACATAGCCCCGTTTACGAACGGAGAGTAACCTGAATGCTACTGATCCGTTTCAGGCCAGTTTTAAGCGGGATATGAAGCAGCGCCTTCATATCTAACCCGTGGCAACGGAACCAGTGCATTCTTAATTATAATTGTGCCCTGTTCTTACGAACAGAGGAAAATAACTAACATCTCCGGTTTTGAATCACACCAGCCAAGGGAGAACACGCGATACCTTCCCCTCCAGCTACAAACCCTCATTGGTCTAGCTGTGAGGTGTTTACACCGTCCTCAGGGAAGGAGCTGAGCATGGTGTCTAGCTCATCCAGGAAGCTTCCCAGGGGCCAAGGGGGACGATAAATAACAACAATATAGAGGTTATTTATAGTTTTATTCTTTTTGTATTAGTAATATTTTCCAGAGGCTAAAACTGTAGCATTGAATACTGCATGAATAAATTGTAGAATTACTTATGCATCAAAAGACATTCTGCATGTACATTGGAGGGCTTTACTTTACGTGTGTCACTTAGCAGTGTTGCCAATATAACTGTAGTTGATTTCTGATTGGTTAAGAGTGTTATATTGACTGTTGTGCAGTAGCTCCTCATTCTCCTTTTGATGTTTCTCTGCTGATTGTTTGTGTTTTGCTCATTAATGCTATTTTACTTATTCTAATTTAACTGTAAATGCAGACTGTTACTGTTTTATGAAGTCAAAGTAGCTTGATCATCAGAGCAGCAATTGTAAGACACATTCAACATTTTTGGCATGTTTGTGTTGCACATGTCACACATTTTCTGTGAACAAAAATATTCACAGCATCACGTTCCGAGCATGATTCAGGAAAGGCCACATATGAGAAGTTCCTCTTTTGTGTGCATTTATACTTGTGCTCTGCAGGCTGAGGGTCAGTTTGCAGTTGAGACAGACTGGATATTCTTCTGTTCTACAGTAAGTACATTTCTACCACTTAGCTTATCTCATACAGGCATTTTAAAGTGTGTGTCAAAATCGACATATGCACTGCAATATGAATTAGCCTTTTGACTTTTTGCCATTTTAACCAAAATCATTTTGCCGTGTGGACTGAAATTTAAAGTAATTTATGCTTGGTCACATTAGAGTTAACAATTACATAACACAAATACAATTCTTGACAAATAGCAGTCTTGTAAATACATGCACATACAGTATAATGTATTGATAAATTCAATACCATTTAAAGCTATGGACTATGTAAGAACAATGAAACACCATTCTTAACAGTGACTGTTGGGTAGGATTGGTTCACAGTGTTTGTGCAGTACCAGGAAGTCACACTTACACAGGACATCACATACTGAATCTGTTTGCAAGGACCCACACGCAGACCAGGGACGTTGTCTTTATTCAGTCCGAGGATCGAAACCAGATAATCAGAGAGAGTACAGTGCCGAATCGAGTTTCCAAAAGAATAGTGAAAAAACAGGCGAAAAGTCAAAAACCAGGAGATCAGAGTGGCGAAGGTACAAAGGGACAGGCAAAAGAGAAATCAAGGCAAAGCGAAGGTCAAACCAGAAGCAAACAAAACCAAAAGAGGCAGGCAAACTCGAAGTCGTACAAAGGGGTGTCGCAGGAATCTCGATAGACAAAGGCTTACTAACAATCAGCACAATGAATTCGATCAACGTTCTGACACTGAACTGGTGGAAAAGACTGACATTTATACACTGGGGAAGGTAACAATCAAGGAGGGGTTAAGTGAGTGAGGGAGGAGTAACAAACAACATCCAGGTGAAGAACATTAGGATAACTAATAAAATGACAGGGGACTGACAAAACGCGGACTGGAATCACATAGACAACAATGATAATAGACGGCCTGGGTTAAGCAGGTAAAACGCGTGCAGAGAGAGAGAGGTGCAGTCAGAGCAAGAGACAGGTGCAGGCGATTGCAGAACTCAGTGTTAGAGCAGGCTAGAAAGAAAAGGGGCGGAGCTACAGCGCAGCATGGAAAAAGGGGAGACTGGTTAATGTATTAGTATAGTGATCTAAACTATCAAAAACCCAAAACTAGTGTGTGTTAGTCCATTAGTAATATTCACATGTTAGTATATTAATGAGGTTAGTACTTTACAATCTATAAATTAGTAAGGATTAGTAGAAATTAGTAAACTAGAAATAAGTAGGAAGTAAGTAAAAACGAGACTGGTAGGAAGGGGGGGAAACCACGAAAACCCGGAACCATCCGAATAGTGAAATCACACAAGTACAGGGGAGTGAAGCAGCTCAGGGAACACAGACACAGAGACAGTACTGGGGAGACAAGTGACTGGGACTTACAGACTACAACACAGTATAAGGGCAATACTGGAAACACGCTTTTGTAGTTTGAAGAGGTCTGATCCTTTGGCCCTATAGGTCTGAGTTTTCACATGTTCATGGTTATATCGTTTATGAAAGTATCTTTAAAAAGATTTAAAAGTATCACAAGCAATTAACCAATTGAATAATATGGAATTGGAACCACACCAGCCAAATTATAATCCAGGATACATGCTAAAATATTCTTTTTTTTTTCATTTTAAAATGAAATATTCAGAGGAGGACAAATGATTAGTCTCCCAAGCCATATTTATATATCGATAAATGCTTTTTGCTTTAAAAGTAAAATTAAACTTAACAGAGTTTTAAGATTGTGTTCATTTTCCATTTCATTGTGTTGAACATGTATGGTCTATTTATCTTTATTAAAGATTACTGATTCAAAAAAGAAAAAAAAATTAAGAAAACGATCCTTATTCTTATAATTTTCTTGTTTTTTAGTTTCATACTCAACAAAACCCATTGCCCATTGTGAAGATGTCATGCCTTTGGGGAAAAAAAGGAAAAATATTTGAAAATATATTTTTTTTCTCTGCGTTCCGAGAAAGTCTTAGATACTCAGAGGAGTGTTGAAATGTCCAGTGTGTAAGGGCTGAATGACCGTGGCCATCTTGTGTTCTTATCTTGAGCTCATGAGTTCCTTTCTTTGGCTCTGTCAGGACACTCAGTCACAACACATAACAGCCTATTTCATGTGCTTTCATTGATTTCTAGAATAAATATTGGGCCAGGCGGTGCTGGACTACAGGCAACAGAAGAAGGGAACTAAACTCTTCTGCAGTCATGTCCATCAATTATGTTCTGTTTTGAGCATCAAGGCATATTAAAGAATTATGTTTAGGGCAAGATGTGTGGTTCATGCCAGTCTGTAGGGCAGCCTACAATACATACAAATGATTAATAAAAAAAATAAAAGGGTGTCAGTGCTGTTTTCTAACTTCAGTTCCTCTGCTCCTCAGAGTCATGATTGAAGCAGAGAGGTTCATCCTCATTGGCTGCCTGCTGCAAGGTGGGTCATTAAAGGGGTGGGGTCTAACTCTATACTGGAGAGATGTACAGCAATCTAAAGGGATGACTGTAGATTATTATGGTATAAAAACATGATTTTTATATATAGATTTGTGGAGAATGGATGTGATTTATATGAATTATAATTGCAGCTTTCAGTCAGTAAAACGTTTATTGTATTAAATATGAATAAAACATTCGCACAGCAAAGTCTCGTGAGGTCTGTAAAGCTGCTGTTGTGTGTGTATAAAGCTGACCCAAATCCCCATAGAGCTCCTGTATTTACTGAGATGCGTTGTGTGTGTTGTAGGTGCCCTGGGCAGGGATTGGGCAATCTGGATGCCTCAGAGTATAGAAGCTCTGAGTGGATCCTGTGTGCTGATTCCCTGCAGATTTGATATGCACCCTCAATTTGACAGAGATCTGACAGCTAACGCTAAAGGACTGTGGAGAAAAAGAGAACCCGACGGTAGAACCGTGTTTGATTCCAGCAGAACTGAGAGAGCAACTGAACAGAATGAAATTAAAGGAAGATTAATTGGGAAACTGGAGGAGAAGAACTGCACCACAATCCTGGATCACTTCACTACATCTTCCAGTGATGATTATTTCTTCAGAGTGGAAGGCTCAAATGAATTCAAGTATACTTTTCGTAAAGGTGTCAAAATTAATGCACAAGGTACTGCATTTGCTGTTATGCCTTTTTCACTGTGTGTCATTGTGTTGACGCCGGGATTCTATGCTTTTAAAAATAGGTACCGGAGATAGAAATACTGTCCTCTATGAGAAATACACGCTGAATATAAAATAAAGAATGAAAATGACTTGTCATTAGATTTCACATGTAAATGCTGTTCGTTAGTTAGACACTGTTGATGTGGTGATTAGTGTGTGCTCTGAATGCTGTGTCTCTCTAATCCTGAGACAGACTGTAACCCGTCCTCATCTCTCCATGTCTCCTAGACTATCCACTCAAACCCAAGTTAACCCCAGAGAGGGTGGAGGTGATGGAGGGGGCCTCCGTGAGTTTGAGCTGCTTTGTTGCAGCCCCCTGTCCCGAACTCCCCCCAAGTCTGACATGGACCCCCAGGCTGAGTGACAGTGTGGATCAACTGCAAGAGAATAAGGATAAAACCAAATCTGTGTCTTCTGTTCTGACCTTCACTGCTTCCCACCTCCACCATGGGCAGAAGATCACCTGCAGGGCACTTTACACACTGCAACAAGGAGACATTCAGAAGACATCTGAGGCCAATCTGACTCTCAGAGTTCTATGTAAGAGAGCTGGATTTGAAAGTATTATTCTTAGCTTTTTTAAATCATTGATGAATAATAATAATAATAATAATAATAATAATAATAATAATAATAATAATAATAATAATTGCTTTGAGCTTTTTTCATGGTCAGTATGCTGTGCAGAATTATCACCATAATTGAATAATGACAATAAATACAATGATAAAATAAAAAAAAACATAAACAAGCAAATGTAAATTACCTGATGTTGTGCTCATCCATTATAGCAGGGGAGGACAATCCTTTCTGAAAAATTCTGGTGTGGGTGCAGGTTTTATCCCAGCACTAATACACCTGATTTAAGACCTTGATTAGTTAAATAATTAAATCAGGTGTTGTAATGCTGGGTTAGAACTAAAATACAACGGACCTTTTCAGAAAAGATTGGACACCCCTATTATAAAGCACGCAACCGTTACACATCATCAGATTGTGTATAACTCCTCACAAACTAAGAAAATAAGATTTGTATTTTTATATCTCTTAGATCCTCCTAAGAACACCTCAGTGTCAGTCAGTCCCTCTGGTTCAGTGTTAGCGGGCAGCTTAGTGACTCTGACCTGCAGCAGTAATGCCAACCCAGCAGTGCAGAACTACACCTGATATAAAGTGAATGGGACAGAGATGAACACTGTAGGAACTGAACAGAATATCACCTTCACTGTGACTGAGTCCAGTGGCAGTGAACAGTACTACTGTGAAGCACAGAATGAACATGGCAAGGACAACTCAGCAAATGTCCAACTAAACGTGATATGTATGTTCAGTGCATCTATTATATAATTGTATAAATCATATTATTGTTATATGTGTGCAGCTGTGCTGTTTGTAACTGTGGATCCTGTGTTCAGACATGCCTCAGATATCTGGCTCTGGGAGCTGCAGCAGAACTGCAGGAGAGATCAGCTGCTCCTGTGAGAGCCGTGGGAATCCCTCTCCCAGCATGGAGTGGCGTGTGTCTGGACTGCGGGTCACTAACTCAACTGACAGAGTCATCAGGGAGGAGCAGCTGGGGAACACAGGCCTGAGGAGCTCCCTCACCATGCGCCAATCACAGGGAGACACGCCCACTCTCCTCTGCATCAGCACCAACACTCTAGGCAACTCCAGCATCCAGCTCCACCTCCCGTCTCCACAGCAACACTGGGGTATTTACATACATGGCTGTTTGTAATAGTGTACTTTTACTGTATGCCATAAAGCCTACACAACATTGTTATAAACATGATGTAACACCTGTTATTGGGATGGCAGGTATGCCATCCAGCCAAGTTACGCCTTGGCGGGGGCATGCCCCATACCTATATTACTATTTACAACAGCTCATTAAAGACTTGCTAACTATTTACTTTTTACTCCACCCTTACTAATCCTGTGGAGGTGCGTTGTTTATTTTTTATGGTTTGCAGGCAGTAGGTTTCCAATTCTGTGTAAGATGTGTTTCTACTTTTTTCTATCCTGCCTTCCAAGGTGGAGATTATTCAAAACTCCGGTTTCTCTGTCTTCGTGTGGACAAGAAAAACAGAGCATTATGACAACGCTGACATCATGACGTCAACTCGCGCTTCAGTTACCATGGCAATTGGTGTATTGCGCATGCGGCAATCGTTTTAGCGTTCTCCTGTGGACGGAGATATTTTTTTAAATGCCGCTCGTGTGGATAGGTTTTTTCTTTTAACGGAGGGGGAAAAAACTATGTTTTAAGAAAAATCCGTATATGTGTGGACAGGGACAGGACCTAAAATGTGGGGAATATTTTTACATTTTACTGTTCATAAACACTCTCACTGTTGGATTTCTGTAAACAAGAGAAGTCTGTTAATGTCTTTCAATATATTTTTAGGCATAAATTAAGTTCTACATCATGACTGTTTTTTTTTTTCAGGAGTACAATACAGTTATCTGCTGTTATATGTTATCATAGCAGGACTAATTTTTCTGAATGTATTGACAATTGGATTCAGTATCTTCAAAATTAAAAGGTGAGTATATCTTTTCAATTTGATCTTTTATTTATTAAATGTTGACAAAATGTACCTTTGTCATAATAGTTTTAAAACAAATTATAAGTTTTTACTGTACCTCGTTTTAGCAGATTTTTCAACTGAAAACAAATTTGCAATCACAACCTGAAGAATCAAAGTGGATGAGAATGCAAGTGTTGCCAGTCATTGAAATTATATAGTAGTATAGAGTATTATAGAGAGTATTATAGTTACAAAAAGGCATTTATTCTTTCAGTAAAATCTCACTAAAATTAAAACCATCCCTTACAGTATATGACTGAGGTCTGCAGAGGCATATTGTATGAGCAGAGGCAATAACACATTCTCTCTCTACTCTGATTTTCATGTCTCCAGTTTGTCTAGAACACTGAAGGTGAGTCTCACCATCCTTTCCTCCTCTTCCTCTTCTGAAACACTCTGTCTGCAGCTCAGCCTGATTTCACCTCTATTTTACATTCACACCATCTGTGTGTCTTTTCCTTTAAAGGGAGGGAGGGACGGGGACACATATGCCAGTCTGCAGCTCCCCAACATCAGCCCTGAATATGACGTGCTGCAGGTGAGCAAGTGTGACACAAAGAAATACACACCAGGGGGCGCCACTACGCTGGTTAATCACATTTCTGAATCATATGCAGATTCTCTCAGTATCAGAGACGTGTGTAGTAAAGACAGGATCAGATCTGTGTTTGATTTTAATCAGTCAGTTCAAATAGAGGTGAGAATCTCCCAGACTCAGCTGAAGGACTGAAATGCTCTATGGCCGTGGTTCTCAACTGGTGGGTTGCGACCCAAAAATGGGTCGTGGGGTCATTTTGAGTGGGTCACAGATGTGTGCATAAAAAATAAAAATAAAAATTGAGGGAAAAAGTATTCAGAATTTCTGATGTGGCGCTTTTATTTTGAAGGACATACGTTTCCCATGACACAGCGTGCGTGCAGTAGCGTTTTCTGCCAGCGTTGTTATGACAGTAACATTCGAGCATTTGTAAACATGAGGGACAAAAGAGACATTGAGGACAAAAGAGAGGGACCAAAACTTCAAGTGTGTTGTGTGCAGCGAAGTGCTGGCACATGAAAGCATGAAGCCATCAAAAATGAAACGCCATTTAGAAACGAAACACTCCGCTCATAAAGACAAACCTGTCGAGTACTTTCAAAGATGACTCCAGGAGCTGAGGGCATTGCAAAAGTGCCTAACGTCTTCATGTTTGAAGCAAGAGCAGGCACTCCGTGCATCTTACCACGTAGCTCACCGTATTGCAAAGTCCAAGAAGCCCCACACCACTGCAGAAGACCTTATCTTACCTGCAGCCGTTGACATGGTCAGAGAGGTGCTGGATCAATCTGCTGCGGATAAACGGAAGACCATACCACTGTCGAATGATTCCATAAGTAGGCGGATTGAAGAAATGTCCGATGACATCAAACAACAGACCACAGCTCGCGTCAAGGCAAGTGCTCACTATGCATTACAGATGGACGAATCCACAGACATCGCTAACCATGCGATTTTACTTGTTTATGTGAGGCATGTGTGGGAAGGGGACTTGCAGGAGCAATTTCTCTGCACTAGAGATCTTCCCACCACTACAACTGCAGAGGAGATTTTCAGTACTGTGGATTTGTACTTGGGTTCGGTGGGCCTAAGCTGGCATATGTGCATTGTCAGGAGCAAAAAGCATCCCCAGTTATCCCATTAGTTCCCCCAAACTTAGGTCTGTTATGTCAGCCTTATGATGAAGGGTTCAAGTAAAGTGCTACTGAATATTCTTCATAATACAGTGCTGTTCAGCATCCCCTGATAGGGTAATCTCTGCTACAGTTAAATTTAGATTCTTGAAACTTGATAAGTATCACCAGTTTAAACTTGTTTAAAAAGCATATATGCCTGTAATTCAAGATAAGTCTGCCTTTTTATTATGGGTTTTTAGCCTTAGTTGCGCGTTTATTGTTTATTTCATGTTTTTAACAGTGCATGAAGGCATTGTGTATTACTGCACTATTCGTTTGTGAAATAAATTAGAGTGGTTCAAAAATTTCAGAAATTTGGGTTACGACTTAATGACGAAGGAAAAATGTGGGTCCTGAAGCTAGACCAGTTGAGAACCACTGCTCTATGGAATCACATTGGATTGGATACAGTTGACACTCGCACTTAACTCTGACTGATGCTATTTTTTCCACAAAATGAAAGCTGGCAAACTCAGAATAAATATGGTACGGATTCTCAAAAGAATTTTTACAAAATTGAAGAAATTTTTGATTAATATTATTGCTGTTTACTGATATTTATTTTTATAATTGGAAGAAAACTTTCACATTTTCTTCATGATATGATCATAAGCCCTGCCTGCTCCCTCCACTGACGGAATGATTTCAAGTGCCAAAGTGTGGCTCTGATCAAGATATGGAGGTTTAAATAACCAAACATTGTGTGTGTGCGTGTGTTTGTGCATGCATGTGCATGCATGTGTGTGTGTGTGTGTGTGTGTGTGTGTGTGCCTGTGTGTTTGTGCATGCTTGTGCATGTGTGTGTTTGTGTTTGTGTGTATGTGTGTGTACGTGTGTTTGTGTGTGTGTGTGCGTCCGTGTGTTTGTGCACGTGTGTGCATGCGTGTGTGTGTGTGTGTTTGTGTGTGTGTCTGTGTGTAGGTAAAAAACAAGCATCAGGAAGACCCTGGGACTTCACAAGAAGAGAACAATTACTACCAGAACCCTGGAGATGGAAACTGAGACCAACTGCAGCTCATTAAAAATGTGATCATGTTGTGTTTTCTGAAAAGCTATTGTTTAAAGAAAACAACTGAATGCAGTGTCACTTTTATTTTGTATGTTCAAGAGGGATTTTCTTCAGATTTATCTTTTTTATTTGATATTTATCCTGGCAGAATTTTTTTGTTTTATCCATTCTGATTTTTAATCATCTTTACAGAATATTTTTTGTTCATTGTCCATTTCCGACATCTTCACTGAATTCACTCATTTCTGAGAAATAGAAATTCATTTTCCATCCCAATGAATTTTCAACAATTGCTGTTGTGGGACAGATTGACAGTAAATTTTAAGTAAACCAAATGTTTTTTTTTTTATTCTTTATTCTTTAAACTCAAAAACGGAAGAAAAAAAAATAATGGACTCTATACTATATAATATTATACAGTATAATATACACTATTGCATGGATATTTTAAACCTGAATTTTGATGTTTCTCAATTTAATGTTTTGACGGTGTGTATGAAGGAAGTATTAAACCATCGATCACTGTGTTTGATAGAGCAGTTTGAAAACATTTCCTTCCTGCTCCTCTGTTTTTGACCAGTGCTTCTTAGCCCTGGTCCACGGGACCCACTGTGTATGCTGGTTTTTGTTCCAACCATAGAAACATGCTCTGTATTGTCCTGAGCTGGTCGTTGTTCTTAATTAGGAACTAATTGCTCTTAAGTAGAATTTTTACATCTATTGAAGGACAATTGTGTCAGGCTGAGCGGGGGAATGGACCCAAACGCAGTCAAAAAACACTCAAAATCCAAAGGGTAAACACAAAACCGAGGAAGTTACTTTTAATAAATACAAAAACAACAAAACAACAAAAACAAAGCCGTGCAAAGCAAGTCAAAAATGGACAAAGTTCTTAACACGCAAAAACAGAAAATGCAGAAATTCAAAAACAATGCAAAAACAGAGCATGGGCAGGGAGGAAAACACTCAGGGCAAAACACTGAGCCACAAGTACACGAAGGAGCACAAACCGAAACACAATCCAAAACGCACACAAAAAAGGATCCAGCACCTGACTCATTACATTACATTACATTACATTACAGGCATTTGGCAGACGCTCTTATCCAGAGCGACGTACAACAAAGTGTATAACCACAACCAGGAACAAGTATGACGAAAAACCCTAGAGAGAAGTACCAGTCCATGGAAGAAGGGAACTTAAAAAGACACGACGCTGATGAGACACAGGAGGGCACAATGCACAATCAGGCCACAGAGAAGGAAGGGAAAATGAGACAACCCAAAAACAATAATAGAATAATTGAAAAGAATAATACAATTAAACGGGGTAAAAGGACAGAACTAAAAACTGAAGTTCCGCCATCAGGCGGCCAAAAAAGGGAAACACAGACAAACCACAGAACCATGACAATTATGTTTTTTTGTTATATCTATAAGCTTAATTAAGTTTTGTCAGTGAATGTACTGATTTGCATGGATCCAGGGTCAATTGTTCTCTGATCAGATACTGAGAGGCAATTATGCTTTCAGTAAAAATGACTAAAATTAAAACCATCCCTTACAGTATATGACTGAGGTCTGCAGGGACATATTGTATGAGCAGAGGCAATAACACATTCTCTCTCTACTCTGATTTTCACGTTTCCAGGTTGTCTGGAAGACTGAAGGTGAGTCTCACCATCCTTTCCTCCTCTTCCTCTTCTGAAACACTCTGTCTGCAGCTCAGCCTGATTTCACCTCTATTTTACATTCACACCATCTGTGTGTCTTTTCCTTTAAAGGGAGGGAGGGACGGGGACACATATGCCAGTCTGCAGCTCCCCAACATCAGCCCTGAATATGACGTGCTGCAGGTGAGCAAGCGTGACACAGAGATATACACCAGGGGGCGCCACTAGGCTGAAGTGAAGAGAGGCGATTAAAAATTTGCATCTCGTTGGAGGATATGTGGCTTCACTGTTAATATTCAAAGAATGCATACATAATTGGACATTTTTTTAAAAATTTACAACTTCATACAGAGTTAATTTTGTAATAAAAAAGGGGTCTGTCTTTCCACATTTTCCTCTTGGTATGAACACTGCCCTGAGACTATGTCATTTCATGCACTAAGGTGTTACTTTAAATAACCATGAACCTGCGTGTGTGTGTGTGTGTGTGTGTGTGTGTGTGTTCGTGTGTGGGTGTGTGTGTGTGTGTGTGTGTGTTCGTGTGTGGGTGTGTGTGTGTGTGTGTGTGTAACAACAGGTAAAAAAACAAGTATCATGAAGACACTGTGACTTCACAAGAAGAGGACAATGACTACCAGAACCTTTGAAATGGAAACTGAGACCAGTTGCTGTGTCTCAAAAATATAAGCACATTGTGTTTCCTTAAAACCTGTTGTCTGAAGAAAATAACCACTGAATGTGGAGTGTCACCTTTCTGTATTTGTCCACAAGGCATTTTTATGTGAGGAGATGTTCATTTTGTTTCTTGGAGAAAAGAACTTTGATGCATCTTTATTTTTCATCCTCTTTACACAATCATTTTTGCTCACTGTACTTTACTGACCCTGTCCCTGTTCTGATTTAATGACTGTTGTGCACCTTCGTATTTCACATACATTAGGCAGTTATGGAGAACACGAAAATGTTTCATTCTATTCCTCAAATGGAATATAAAAAAGGAAAAATAAATCCTTTGATTCACTTACAGACAGACAGGTGAAATCAGCTGGGGTCCAGTTTGTTGAGAGCAGAGGTGGGTAACCCGGCTTCAAAGAGTAAAAAGACTGACCACATATTTGCTCCACCAACATGAACTAAACCAGCCGATCACAATAATTAGTTCTCCTACCATGCTGAAGAGTTATGCTAATTAGAATCAGCTGGTTTAGTGCATGGTGATGGAGCAAATACATGGTCAGTCTTTTTTACTCTTTGAAGCCGGGTTACCCACCTCCGGTTGAGGGAGAGTGTGAAAACCTGAAAACATCCGTTGAAAACAAATGGAGCTTGTTGTCCGCGAACGGCGAAAAGTCAAACCTGCATTGTGTACATTTAACCACACAGTTATGGTTAAGCTGAACACATTTTCATCAAACTTTATTGATAAAAACTTTACTTTTGCTTTCACAACAAACCTGCGTGCACAGTGGGTCTACAGGCCCAGGACTGTAAAACACTGACATAGACGAAAAAATGTGAAGTATTTCAATTTATTGGTGGTCATGCATTTTCAGAACCACTTGAAAAGTATTTAAGTGCTACAAATTGAGGTGTTAGGTGAGGGAAGGGAAAGAGATATCTCTTTTTATATATGCTGTTGTATTTTCTGTAATTTTCTGAAAAGATTATGCTTGGGCGGGCATTGATGTAGCATGTGTTTGAATAAGAACTATTGAATATATTACAACCTTCTGTCTCTGTATGATTTCGCTGACGGACTGTGCTTTCTGTCAACATGTATCAGATAAATGTCTTGAAAAAATAGATAATGAAGATTTTCAGGGTCAATTACAATGTGTGCAGCAGCAGTTTGAACTGCGAAAGCTATCTGAATCTGGAAGTAAGGATTAGCTTTTCCCATTGTGAGGTAGTTCTGCTAAGCACCCAGCAATTGACCATAAAAGTTTATTTATAATTGATTACTTCTGATTTGTTTAACAACATACTGTATATCAGCATTGTATTAGCTAAAATAATTATACATCCATCTATAATAATAATAATAATAATAATAATAATAATAATAATAACTATAATAATAAGTTAATATTGTACAATATTTTTGTATGATTTTATTCTTTTTGTATTAGTAATATTTTCCAGAGGCTAAAACTGTAGCATTGAATACTGTAGAACCAGAAAGTGTAGAATTACTTATGCATCAAAAGACATTTTGCATGTACATTGGAGGGCTTTACTTTACGTGTGTCACTTAGCAGTGTTGCCATAGTGACTGTAGTAGATGTCCGATTGGTTAAGAGTGTTGTGTTTGTGTTTTGGACATTAATGCTAACTTAGTTATTCTAATTCAACTGCAAAGGCAGACTCTGTTACTGTTTTACGGAGTCAAGGTAGCTTGATCATCTGACCAGCAATTGTAAGACAAATTCTCCATTTCGGCATGTTCTTGTTTTTTTGGAGTATGACCGAGAAACATAAGTTGGATTTCAGTAGTTGTTTTAGAGAAGGGTGGGTATGTTACACATTTTCTGTGAAAGTTAAATGAAAAAAATTTTCACAGCTTCACGTTCCGAGCATGATTCAGGAAAGGCCACATATGAGAAGTTCCTCTTTTGTGTGCATTTATACTTGTGCTCTGCAGGCTGAGGGTCAGTGTGCAGTTGAGACAGACTGGATATTCTTCTGTTCTACAGTAAGTACATTTCTACCACTTGGCTCAAGCAAACTACAGATTAATCAGGTTGCCACTTTTATTGAAATTCAATTAAAAAGAACTGTACTGAAGTTGATTTATTCTGTCTATAATGGAAACACATTAAGTTCATTTTTCTCAAGAGACATTGTGGTTGTAGGTGATTTTCTATTTTGCCTAAAGGTAGAGAAATTACAGATTGAGTGTAAACATTGTATTCTTCAAATATTAACATATATTGGGATAAACTGAATCTCATACAGGCAATTTAAAGTGTGTGTCAAAATAGACATTATACGCACTGAAAGGACACTGCAATATGAATTAGCCTTTTGACTTTTTGCCATTTTAATCCGAAGTCATTTTGCTGTGTGGACTGAAACTGAAAGTAATTTATGCTTGGTCACATTTGAGTTGGCAATTACATAACACAAATAAAATTCTTAACAAATAGTAATCTTGTATATGCACATACAGTATAATGTATTGATAAATTCAATACCATTTTAAGCTATGGACTATGTAAGACCAATGAAACACCATTCTTAACAGTGACTGTTGGGTAGGGTGGGGTCACAGTGTTTGTGCAGTACCAGGAAGTCACACTTGCAAACAGCTTCAGTATGAGGGCAATACTGGAAACATGCTTTTGCAGTTTAAAGAGGTCTGATGCTTTGGCCCTATAGGTCTGAGTTTTCACAAGTTCATGGCTTTATCGTTTATGAAAGTATCTTTAAAATGATTTAAAAGTATCACAAGCAATTAACCAATTGAATTATATGGAATTGGAACCACACCAGCCAAATTATAATACAGGATACATGCTAAAATATTCATTTTTTTTCATTTTAAAATGAAATATTCAGAGGAGGGCAAATGATTAGTCTCCGAAGCCATATTTATAAATGCTTTTTTCTTTAAAAGTAAAATTAAACTTCACAAACATTCATGAACTCAACATGACTAAAACAGAGTTTTAAGATTGTGTTCATTTTCCATTTCATTGTGTTGAACATGTATGGTCTGTTTATCTTTATTAAAGATTACTGATTCAAAAAAAAAAATTAAGAAAACGATCCTTATTCTTATAATTTCTTGTTCTTTAGTTTCATACTCAACAAAACCCATTGCCCATTGTGAAGATGTCATGCCTTTGGGGGAAAAAAAGGAAAAATATTTGAATTATTTTATTTTTTTGTGTGTGTTTGGAGAAAGTCTTAGAAACTCAGAGGAATGTTGACATGTCCAGTGTGTAAGGGCTGAATGACTGTGGCCGTGTTGTCTTCTTTCCTTGAGCTCATGAGTTCCTTTCTTTGGCTCTGTCAGGACACTCAGTCACAACACATAACAGCCTATTTCATCTGCTTTCATTGATTTCTAGGATATATATGGGGCCAGGCGGTGCTGGACTACAGACAACAGAAGAAGGAAACCAATTCCCGAACTAATGTAATTGTTTTATTGAAATATGCATTCTAAACTCTTCTGCAGTCATTTGTCCATCAATTATGTTCTGTTTTGAGCATCAAGGCGGATTAAAGATTTATGTTTATGGCAAGATGTGTGATTCATGGCACTCTGTAGGGCAACCTACAATACATACAAATGATTAATAAAAAAAATAAAAGGGTGTCAGTGCTGTTTTCTAACTTCAGTTCCTCTGCTCCTCAGAGTCATGATTGAAGCAGAGAGGTTCATCCTCATTGGCTGCCTGCTGCAAGGTGGGTCATTAAAGGGGTGGGGTCTAACTCTATACTGGAAAGATGTACAGCAATCCAAAGGGATGACTGTAGATTATTATGGTATAAAAACATGATTTTTATATATAAATTTGTGGAGAATGGATGTGCTTTATATTAATTATAATTGCAGCTTTCAGTCAGTAAAACGTTTATTGTATTAAATATGAATAAAACATTCGCACAGCAAAGTCTCGTGAGGTCCGTAAAGGTGCTGTTGTGTGTGTATAAAGCTGACCCAAATCCCCATATAACAGCTGTATTTACTGATATGTGCTGTGTGTGTTTTAGGAGCCCTTGGGAGACAGTTTGAAGTCTGGATGCCTCAGAGTATAGAAGCTCTGAGTGGATCCTGTGTGCTGATTCCCTGCAGATTTGATATAGCCTCTCAATATGACAACGATCTGACAGCTGAGGCTAAAGGACTATGGAAAAAAAGTAGCAATAAGGGTGAAATCGTGTTTGATTCCATCAAAACTAACTACAAAATTAAAGGAAGATTAACTGGACAACTGCTGATGAAGAACTGCACCACAATTCTGGATCGCTTCCCTCCATCTTACAGTGATGATTATTTCTTCAGATTGGAATCCTCAAAACTCAAGTATGATTATTCTACAGCTGTCAAAATTAATGCACAAGGTACTGCATTTGCTGTTATGCCTTTTTCACTGTGTGCCATTGTGTTGATGCCGGGATTCTATGCTTTTAAAATTAGGTGCCAAAAATAGAAGTTCTGTCCGTTATGAGAAATGCACATTGGATATAAATAAAGAATGAAAATGACTTGTCTTTAGATTTCACGTTGTAAATACTGTGTTAGTTAGACACTGTTGGTGTGGTGATTAGTGTGTGCTCTGAGTGCTGTGAGTCTCTAATCCTGAGACAGACAGTAACCTGTCCTCATGTCTCCATGTCTCCTAGACTCTCCACCCAAACCCAAGATAACCACAGAGAGGGTGGAGGTGATGGAGGGGACCTCTGTGAGTTTGAGCTGCTCTGCTGCAGCCCCCTGTCCTGAACTCCCCCCAAATCTGACATGGACCCCCAGGCTGAGTGACAGTGTGGATCAACTGCAAGAGAATGAGGATCGAACCAAATCTGTGTCTTCTGTTGTGACCTTCACTGCTTCCCACATCCACCATGGGCAGACGATCAATTGCAGTGCACTTTACACACTGCAGCATGAAAACATTCAGAAGACATCTGAGGCCAGTCTGACTCTAAGAGTTCTATGTAAGAGAGCTGGATTTGAAAGTATTATTCTTAGCTTTTTCAAATCATTGATTAATAATAATAATAATAATAATAATAATAATAATAATAATAATAATTAATTGCTTTGAGCTTTTTTTCATGGTCAGTATGCTGTGCAGAATTATCACCATAATTGAATAATGACAATAAATGCAATGATAAAATAAAAAAAAACATAAACAAGCAAATGTAAATTACCTGATGTTGTGCTCATCCGTTATAGCAGGGGAGGACAATCCTTTCTGAAAAATTCTGGTGTGGGTGCAGGTTTTTGTTTTATGCCAGCACTAATACACCTGACTTGATTAGTTAAATAATTAAATCAGGTGTTGTAATGCTGGGATAAATCTAAAACAAACAGACCTTTTAAGACAAGATTGGACACCCCTATTTTAAAGCACGCAACCGTTACACATCATCAGATTGTGTATAACTCCTCACAAACTAAGAAAATAAGTTTTGTATTTTTGTATCTCTTAGATCCTCCTAAGAACACCTCAGTGTCAGTCAGTCCCTCTGGTTCAGTGTTAGAGGGCAGCTCTGTGACTCTGACCTGCAGCAGTAATGCCAACCCAGCAGTGCAGAGATACACCTGGTATAAAGTGAATGGGACAAAGATGAAAACTGTAGGAACTGGACAAAATCTCACCTTCAATGTGACTGAGTCCAGTGGCAGTGAACAGTACTACTGTGAAGCACAGAATGAACATGGCAAGGAGAACTCAACGGTACAACTGGAAGTTTATTGTAAGTTTGCCATCTTACTAATTATATGTTCATTAATTTTATTTTTGCAAAATAAATTTGCTTTATATTTATTTCAATGTTATTACCACAGAAACATGAACACGTTTATTTTTTTCACACTGGAGTACCAGGAAATCCTGTTTACCATCTTTCAATATTTAATCACATCAGTTTTTTGAAAGTGGATTGAGAGTTATAACTGGAAAACATATAACAGAACTACAGATATAAATGCAATGTATTTTTTTTCCCATTAGACCCCAAGAACTGACTGGTTCTCATTGGGGATAAAACAGGCAGAAAGAGCCTTTTTTGTGATAAATGGCTGGGTGGTAGTGTAGTATAGGGGTCAGTGACCTGGTCTTGTAAATTATAGGGTGCAGGATTGATTCCCAGATGGCACACTGCATTGTACTCTCAAGCAGTGTACTTACTGAACGGTGTCAGTATTAATTCAGTTATAGAAAACGATACTATTCAAAAAAATAAATAAATAAAACTAGTGTTAGTAGTCCTAGTTAAGCATTTCTACTCAATGCCCTTTTTTAGAAAATATAAAATGTGTTGAACAGGTACGAACAAAGATTGAATATAATGGACTTTAATGCCGACTTGCCCTGAACAGTTCTTCATGTACAGTAATGCTTTTTTCTCTCTCCATAGTCTGTACATACTGTATAACTGTATAACTGTACATGTTTTATGTAGTCTGTGACAACAATGTTTTGGCAGCATGGGTCTAGTTATGTAAAATCAATGTGTTTCCGGGGCAATTTTTATTGGGAGTTAGGAAACAAATATCAAATGCATGAGTAGTTGCATTTGCACTCTGTTAAACTAAAAGTTAATTTTAGTTAAAAAAAATAAAGTTGTGTTTTGTAAATTGTTTATTTTACAAAGACAATAGGGAGGTTTGCTATGTACCCTCATAAAAGACAAATTATTTTTCTTCCAGATCCTCCTAAGAACACCTCAGTGTTAGTCAGTCCCTCTGGATCAGTGTTAGCGAGCAGCTCTGTGACTCTGACCTGCAGCAGTAATGCCAAACCAGCAGTGCAGAACTACACCTGGTATAAAGTGAATGGGACAGAGATGAACACTGTAGGAACTGGACAGAATCTCACCTTCAATGTGACTGAGTCCAGTGACAGTGAACAGTACTACTGTGAAGCACAGAATGAACATGGCAAGGAGAACTCAACTGTACAACTGGAAGTTTATTGTAAGTTTGCCATCCTACTAATTATATGTTCATTCATTTTATTTTTTGCAAAATAAATTTACTTTATATCTATTCTAATGTTATTACCACAGAAACATGAACACGTTTATTTTTTTTTTTCACACTGGAGTACCAGGAAATCCTGTTTACCATCTTTTAATATTTAATCACATCAATTTTTTGAAAGTGGATTGAGAGTTGATCATAACTGGAAAACATATAACAAAACTACAGATATAAATGCAATGTATTTTTTTTCGATTAGACCCCAAGAACTGACTGGTTCTCACTGGGGATAAAACAGGCAGAAAGAGCCTTTTTTGTGATAAATGGCTGGGTGGTAGTGTAGTATAGGGGTCAGTGAACTGGTCTTGTAAATTATAGGGTGCAGGTTTGATTCCCAGGTGGAACACTGCATTGTACTCTCAAGCAGTGTACTTACTGAACTGTGTCAGTAATTTTTCAGTTATAGAAAACGATACTATTCAAAAAAATAAATTAATTAAACTAGTGTTAGTAGTTCTAGTTAAGCATATCTCCTCAATGCCCGTTGATTTATAAAATATAAAATGTGTTGAACAGGTACGAACGAAGATTGAATATAATGAACTTTAATGCCAACTTCCCCTGAACAGTTCTTCATGTACAGTAATGCTTTTTGCCCTCTCCATAGTCTGTACATACTGTACATGTTGTATATAGTCTGTGACAACAATGTTTTGGCAGCATGGGTCTAGTTATGTAAAATCAATGTGTTTCCAGGGCAATTTTGATTGGGAGTTAGGAAAAAAAGATCAAATGCATGAGTAGTTGCATTTGCACTCAAAAAAGTTAATTAAACTAAAAGTTAATTTTACTAAAAAAAAAAGTTGTGTTTTGTAAATTGTTTATTTTATAATGACAACAGGGAGGTTTGCTATGTACCCTCATAAAAGACAAATTATTTTTCTTCCAGATCCTCCTAAGACCACCTCAGTGTCAGTCAGTCCCTCTGGATCAGTGTTAGAGGGCAGTTCTGTGACTCTGACCTGCAGCAGTAATGCCAACCCAGCAGTGCAGAACTACACCTGGTATAAAGTGAATGGGACAGAGATGAACACTGTAGGAACTGGACAAAATATCACCTTCACTGTGACTGAGTCCAGTGGCAGTGAACAGTACTACTGTGAAGCACAGAATGAACATGGCAAGGAGAATTCAACTGTACAACTGGACGTTTTTTGTAGGTTTGCCATCCTACTAATTATATGTCCATTAATTTCATTTTTTGCAAAATAAATGTGCTTTATATTTATTCTAATGTTATTACCACGAAATCATGAACACATTATTATTTTTTTTTTCACACTGGAGTACCAGGAAATCCTGTTTACCATCTTTTAATATTTAATCACATCAATTTTTTGAACGTGGATTGAGAGTTGATCATAACTGGAAAACATATAACAGAACTACAGATATAAATGCAATGTATTTTTTTTCCCATTAGACCCCAAGAACTGACTGGTTCTCATTGGGGATAAAACAGGCAGAAAGAGCCTTTTTTGTGATAAATGGCTGGGTGGTAGTGTAGTATAGGGGTCAGTGACCTGGTCTTGTAAATTATAGGGTGCAGGATTGATTCCCAGATGGCACACTGCATTGTACTCTCAAGCAGTGTACTTACTGAACGGTGTCAGTATTAATTCAGTTATAGAAAACGATACTATTCAAAAAAATAAATAAATAAAACTAGTGTTAGTAGTCCTAGTTAAGCATTTCTACTCAATGCCCTTTTTTAGAAAATATAAAATGTGTTGAACAGGTACGAACAAAGATTGAATATAATGGACTTTAATGCCAACTTGCCCTGAACAGTTCTTCATGTACAGTAATGCTTTTTTCTCTCTCCATAGTCTGTACATACTGTATAACTGTATAACTGTACATGTTTTATGTAGTCTGTGACAACAATGTTTTGGCAGCATGGGTCTAGTTATGTAAAATCAATGTGTTTCCGGGGCAATTTTTATTGGGAGTTAGGAAACAAATATCAAATGCATGAGTAGTTGCATTTGCACTCTGTTAAACTAAAAGTTAATTTTAGTTAAAAAAAATAAAGTTGTGTTTTGTAAATTGTTTATTTTACAAAGACAATAGGGAGGTTTGCTATGTACCCTCATAAAAGACAAATTATTTTTCTTCCAGATCCTCCTAAGAACACCACAGTGTCAGTCAGTCCCTCTGGATCAGTGTTAGCGGGCAGCTCTGTGACTCTGACCTGCAGCAGTAATGCCAAACCAGCAGTGCAGAACTACACCTGGTATAAAGTGAATGGGACAGAGATGAACACTGTAGGAACTGGACAGAATCTCACCTTCAATGTGACTGAGTCCAGTGACAGTGAACAGTACTACTGTGAAGCACAGAATGAACATGGCAAGGAGAACTCAACTGTACAACTGGAAGTTTATTGTAAGTTTGCCATCCTACTAATTATATGTTCATTCATTTTATTTTTTGCAAAATAAATTTACTTTATATCTATTCTAATGTTATTACCACAGAAACATGAACACGTTTATTTTTTTTTTTTCACACTGGAGTACCAGGAAATCCTGTTTACCATCTTTTAATATTTAATCACATCAATTTTTTGAAAGTGGATTGAGAGTTGATCATAACTGGAAAACATATAACAAAACTACAGATATAAATGCAATGTATTTTTTTTCGATTAGACCCCAAGAACTGACTGGTTCTCACTGGGGATAAAACAGGCAGAAAGAGCCTTTTTTTGTGATAAATGGCTGGGTGGTAGTGTAGTATAGGGGTCAGTGAACTGGTCTTGTAAATTATAGGGTGCAGGTTTGATTCCCAGGTGGAACACTGCATTGTACTCTCAAGCAGTGTACTTACTGAACTGTGTCAGTAATTTTTCAGTTATAGAAAACGATACTATTCAAAAAAATAAATTAATTAAACTAGTGTTAGTAGTTCTAGTTAAGCATATCTCCTCAATGCCCGTTGATTTATAAAATATAAAATGTGTTGAACAGGTACGAACGAAGATTGAATATAATGAACTTTAATGCCAACTTCCCCTGAACAGTTCTTCATGTACAGTAATGCTTTTTGCCCTCTCCATAGTCTGTACATACTGTACATGTTGTATATAGTCTGTGACAACAATGTTTTGGCAGCATGGGTCTAGTTATGTAAAATCAATGTGTTTCCAGGGCAATTTTGATTGGGAGTTAGGAAAAAAAGATCAAATGCATGAGTAGTTGCATTTGCACTCAAAAAAGTTAATTAAACTAAAAGTTAAGTTTACTAAAAAAAAAAGTTGTGTTTTGTAAATTGTTTATTTTATAATGACAACAGGGAGGTTTGCTATGTACCCTCATAAAAGACAAATTATTTTTCTTCCAGATCCTCCTAAGACCACCTCAGTGTCAGTCAGTCCCTCTGGATCAGTGTTAGAGGGCAGTTCTGTGACTCTGACCTGCAGCAGTAATGCCAACCCAGCAGTGCAGAACTACACCTGGTATAAAGTGAATGGGACAGAGATGAACACTGTAGGAACTGGACAAAATATCACCTTCACTGTGACTGAGTCCAGTGGCAGTGAACAGTACTACTGTGAAGCACAGAATGAACATGGCAAGGAGAATTCAACTGTACAACTGGACGTTTTTTGTAGGTTTGCCATCCTACTAATTATATGTCCATTAATTTCATTTTTTGCAAAATAAATGTGCTTTATATTTATTCTAATGTTATTACCACGAAATCATGAACACATTATTTTTTTTTTTTTCACACTGGAGTACCAGGAAATCCTGTTTACCATCTTTTAATATTTAATCACATCAATTTTTTGAACGTGGATTGAGAGTTGATCATAACTGGAAAACATATAACAGAACTACAGATATAAATGCAATGTATTTTTTTTCCCATTAGACCCCAAGAACTGACTGGTTCTCATTGGGGATAAAACAGGCAGAAAGAGCCTTTTTTGTGATAAATGGCTGGGTGGTAGTGTAGTATAGGGGTCAGTGACCTGGTCTTGTAAATTATAGGGTGCAGGATTGATTCCCAGATGGCACACTGCATTGTACTCTCAAGCAGTGTACTTACTGAACGGTGTCAGTATTAATTCAGTTATAGAAAACGATACTATTCAAAAAAATAAATAAATAAAACTAGTGTTAGTAGTCCTAGTTAAGCATTTCTACTCAATGCCCTTTTTTAGAAAATATAAAATGTGTTGAACAGGTACGAACAAAGATTGAATATAATGGACTTTAATGCCAACTTGCCCTGAACAGTTCTTCATGTACAGTAATGCTTTTTTCTCTCTCCATAGTCTGTACATACTGTATAACTGTATAACTGTACATGTTTTATGTAGTCTGTGACAACAATGTTTTGGCAGCATGGGTCTAGTTATGTAAAATCAATGTGTTTCCGGGGCAATTTTTATTGGGAGTTAGGAAACAAATATCAAATGCATGAGTAGTTGCATTTGCACTCTGTTAAACTAAAAGTTAATTTTAGTTAAAAAAAATAAAGTTGTGTTTTGTAAATTGTTTATTTTACAAAGACAATAGGGAGGTTTGCTATGTACCCTCATAAAAGACAAATTATTTTTCTTCCAGATCCTCCTAAGAACACCACAGTGTCAGTCAGTCCCTCTGGATCAGTGTTAGCGGGCAGCTCTGTGACTCTGACCTGCAGCAGTAATGCCAAACCAGCAGTGCAGAACTACACCTGGTATAAAGTGAATGGGACAGAGATGAACACTGTAGGAACTGGACAGAATCTCACCTTCAATGTGACTGAGTCCAGTGACAGTGAACAGTACTACTGTGAAGCACAGAATGAACATGGCAAGGAGAACTCAACTGTACAACTGGAAGTTTATTGTAAGTTTGCCATCCTACTAATTATATGTTCATTCATTTTATTTTTTGCAAAATAAATTTACTTTATATCTATTCTAATGTTATTACCACAGAAACATGAACACGTTTATTTTTTTTTTTCACACTGGAGTACCAGGAAATCCTGTTTACCATCTTTTAATATTTAATCACATCAATTTTTTGAAAGTGGATTGAGAGTTGATCATAACTGGAAAACATATAACAAAACTACAGATATAAATGCAATGTATTTTTTTTCGATTAGACCCCAAGAACTGACTGGTTCTCACTGGGGATAAAACAGGCAGAAAGAGCCTTTTTTTGTGATAAATGGCTGGGTGGTAGTGTAGTATAGGGGTCAGTGAACTGGTCTTGTAAATTATAGGGTGCAGGTTTGATTCCCAGGTGGAACACTGCATTGTACTCTCAAGCAGTGTACTTACTGAACTGTGTCAGTAATTTTTCAGTTATAGAAAACGATACTATTCAAAAAAATAAATTAATTAAACTAGTGTTAGTAGTTCTAGTTAAGCATATCTCCTCAATGCCCGTTGATTTATAAAATATAAAATGTGTTGAACAGGTACGAACGAAGATTGAATATAATGAACTTTAATGCCAACTTCCCCTGAACAGTTCTTCATGTACAGTAATGCTTTTTGCCCTCTCCATAGTCTGTACATACTGTACATGTTGTATATAGTCTGTGACAACAATGTTTTGGCAGCATGGGTCTAGTTATGTAAAATCAATGTGTTTCCAGGGCAATTTTGATTGGGAGTTAGGAAAAAAAGATCAAATGCATGAGTAGTTGCATTTGCACTCAAAAAAGTTAATTAAACTAAAAGTTAATTTTACTAAAAAAAAAAGTTGTGTTTTGTAAATTGTTTATTTTATAATGACAACAGGGAGGTTTGCTATGTACCCTCATAAAAGACAAATTATTTTTCTTCCAGATCCTCCTAAGACCACCTCAGTGTCAGTCAGTCCCTCTGGATCAGTGTTAGAGGGCAGTTCTGTGACTCTGACCTGCAGCAGTAATGCCAACCCAGCAGTGCAGAACTACACCTGGTATAAAGTGAATGGGACAGAGATGAACACTGTAGGAACTGGACAAAATATCACCTTCACTGTGACTGAGTCCAGTGGCAGTGAACAGTACTACTGTGAAGCACAGAATGAACATGGCAAGGAGAATTCAACTGTACAACTGGACGTTTTTTGTAGGTTTGCCATCCTACTAATTATATGTCCATTAATTTCATTTTTTGCAAAATAAATGTGCTTTATATTTATTCTAATGTTATTACCACGAAATCATGAACACATTATTTTTTTTTTTTTCACACTGGAGTACCAGGAAATCCTGTTTACCATCTTTTAATATTTAATCACATCAATTTTTTGAACGTGGATTGAGAGTTGATCATAACTGGAAAACATATAACAGAACTACAGATATAAATGCAATGTATTTTTTTTCCCATTAGACCCCAAGAACTGACTGGTTCTCATTGGGGATAAAACAGGCAGAAAGAGCCTTTTTTGTGATAAATGGCTGGGTGGTAGTGTAGTATAGGGGTCAGTGACCTGGTCTTGTAAATTATAGGGTGCAGGATTGATTCCCAGATGGCACACTGCATTGTACTCTCAAGCAGTGTACTTACTGAACGGTGTCAGTATTAATTCAGTTATAGAAAACGATACTATTCAAAAAAATAAATAAATAAAACTAGTGTTAGTAGTCCTAGTTAAGCATTTCTACTCAATGCCCTTTTTTAGAAAATATAAAATGTGTTGAACAGGTACGAACAAAGATTGAATATAATGGACTTTAATGCCAACTTGCCCTGAACAGTTCTTCATGTACAGTAATGCTTTTTTCTCTCTCCATAGTCTGTACATACTGTATAACTGTATAACTGTACATGTTTTATGTAGTCTGTGACAACAATGTTTTGGCAGCATGGGTCTAGTTATGTAAAATCAATGTGTTTCCGGGGCAATTTTTATTGGGAGTTAGGAAACAAATATCAAATGCATGAGTAGTTGCATTTGCACTCTGTTAAACTAAAAGTTAATTTTAGTTAAAAAAAATAAAGTTGTGTTTTGTAAATTGTTTATTTTACAAAGACAATAGGGAGGTTTGCTATGTACCCTCATAAAAGACAAATTATTTTTCTTCCAGATCCTCCTAAGAACACCACAGTTTCAGTCAGTCCCTCTGGATCAGTGTTAGTGGGCAGCTCTGTGACTCTGACCTGCAGCAGTAATGCCAAACCAGCAGTGCAGAACTACACCTGGTATAAAGTGAATGGGACAGAGATGAACACTGTAGGAACTGGACAGAATCTCACCTTCAATGTGACTGAGTCCAGTGACAGTGAACAGTACTACTGTGAAGCACAGAATGAACATGGCAAGGAGAACTCAACTGTACAACTGGAAGTTTATTGTAAGTTTGCCATCCTACTAATTATATGTTCATTCATTTTATTTTTTGCAAAATAAATTTACTTTATATCTATTCTAATGTTATTACCACAGAAACATGAACACGTTTATTTTTTTTTTTCACACTGGAGTACCAGGAAATCCTGTTTACCATCTTTTAATATTTAATCACATCAATTTTTTGAAAGTGGATTGAGAGTTGATCATAACTGGAAAACATATAACAAAACTACAGATATAAATGCAATGTATTTTTTTTCGATTAGACCCCAAGAACTGACTGGTTCTCACTGGGGATAAAACAGGCAGAAAGAGCCTTTTTTGTGATAAATGGCTGGGTGGTAGTGTAGTATAGGGGTCAGTGAACTGGTCTTGTAAATTATAGGGTGCAGGTTTGATTCCCAGGTGGAACACTGCATTGTACTCTCAAGCAGTGTACTTACTGAACTGTGTCAGTAATTTTTCAGTTATAGAAAACGATACTATTCAAAAAAATAAATTAATTAAACTAGTGTTAGTAGTTCTAGTTAAGCATATCTCCTCAATTCCCTTTTATATAAAATATAAAATGTGTTGAACAGGTACGAACGAAGATTGAATATAATGGACTTTAATGCCAACTTCCCCTGAACAGTTCTTCATGTACAGTAATGCTTTTTGCCCTCTCCATAGTCTGTACATACTGTACATGTTGTATATAGTCTGTGACAACAATGTTTTGGCAGCATGGGTCTAGTTATGTAAAATCAATGTGTTTCCAGGGCAATTTTGATTGGGAGTTAGGAAAAAAATATCAAATGCATGAGTAGTAGCATTTGCACTGTGCTAAACTAAAAGTTAATTTTACTAAAAAAAAAAGTTGTGTTTTTTAAATTGTTTATTTTACAATGACAATAGGGAGGTTTGCTATGTACCCTCATAAAAAACAAATTATTTTTATTTCAGATCCTCCTAAGAACACCTCAGTGTCAGTCAGCCCCTCTGGTTCAGTGTTAGAGGGCAGCTCTGTGACTATGACCTGCAGCAGTAATGCCAAACCAGAAGTGCAGAACTACACCTGGTATAAAGTGAATGGGACAGAGATGAACACTGTAGGAACTGGACAGAATCTCACCTTCACTGTGACTGAGTCCAGTGGCAGTGAACAGTACTACTGTGAACCACAGAATGAACATGGCAAGGACAACTCATCAAATGTCCAACTAAACGTGATATGTATGTTCAGTGCATCGATTATATAATTGTATAAATCATATTATTGTTATATGTGTGCAGCTGTGCTGTTTGTAACTGTGGATCCTGTGTTCAGACATGCTTCAGATCTCTGGCTCTGGGAGCTGCAGCAGAACTGCAGCAGAGATCAGCTGCTCCTGTGAGAGCCGTGGGAATCCCTCTCCCAGCATGGAGTGGCATGTGTCTGGACTGCGGGTCATTAACTCTACTGAGAGAGTCATCAGGGAGGAGCAGCTGGGGAACACAGGCCTGAGGAGCTCCCTCACCATACGCCAATCACAGGGAGACACGCCCACTCTCTTCTGCGTCAGCACCAACACTCTCGGCTCCGCCAGCCTCCAGCTCCACCTCCCGTCTCCACAGCAACACTCGAGTAAATGAGCACACATTTCTCCTCTTTAACATATTTGTACATCATGCACTAATATACAGAGGTGCCCTTTTCAATGCAATTATTTAAGAGATTCTAAAAGTAGCATTGATGATACTGTAAACCATACAGTTAAATTCAGTTCTTTGTTTTTCTCCCAGGTGACATTATTTTTAGATCTTTGTATTGGTGGACAGGGGTTTATTTTGTATCCTACTCAAAATTAATTTTGTTTTGAACGGCATGTTTCAGAACACAAACCAATTTTCTTTGTGCCACACAGTAGCTTTGCTCAAATCCATACATGGTTAAATGATTAAATGAATTCAGTAACTTGTAAATTAGTTAATTCATTAGTTAACGTGTCCTGAAGGATGAATGTGTGCATTATTTTGGAGAGAACTGAAAGAATCAATGCTGTAAATTTTTCAGCTGGTTTCTCCGGTGTGATTGGGTAAATAAGTGCCTATATATTTTATTTTGTCCAAAGTGTGTTTCTCGGTATCTAACTGAAATGTCCTTTGTTCAGGTTTCGGCATTTCTTCACTGCTGATTGGTGCAGCTGTCGGTGCTGGTGCCATGATGATGATATTCCTCATAATGCAGCACATTCTAAAGTAAGAGAAACTGGGGCCTGGACAGTCAGTATGAAGGGAAACTTCACCCTGGTTCCATGTTATTGTGTGATATTACTCAACCCTACTGCTGGGGTCATCATTCTTTAACTGTGCTCATATAGATGTGTGAATTGCCCTGTCTCGCGTCTGAAACACATCTCTTCAACTTAATGTGTTTCTATGACATGCAGAGGTACTGTGGCAGATCTCAGAAATTGAGATTATGTATTTTCTGGAGAATGGATATCCACATCCTGAATAATAAAAAGTGTTATAACTGACACTTTTTCAAACCAAGTTATCACTGAACAAATCCATGTACCTGTTAGACTCCAATGAAAAAGTGGCAACTGTAAACAATCGGTATTCTGTATTCTGCACAAGAGGAGGCAGTTAACCCTAACCCTAACCCTCAAAGTCCCACAGTGGGGCGGTCCCTCTCAGCATTTATAACGTTTGTATCACATCACATGGTGTGTAGCTTATGCTTAGCAAATCATCATTTGTTTTATATCCACTGTTCTCCTAAATAAGGTCAACAGGGTTAGATTTATTTCTAGAAAGAGAGAGAGAGAGTAGAGAGAGAACCTCTAACCCCTCCCACCCACTACGAAGCAAATCAGCCATTATAAACTATGGACAATATCGATACATTACTGATCAGTTATGTTAATACTGTTAAAAACACACATACATAAACTTTAACATTTTAACTCCAACATACCATAAAAATTATATTTTTGGGTAACGTTCCCCTTTAATCCTCGGGTGGAATCAAAAAAGATTTCTGATTCAATGAAACTGACGATCTTAGATTGGAAGAAAACTGCAAAAGGATATTGACTTGTGATTTGCGGGGAAGGGGTGCATGGTTGTGAATGATGTGTTGGTAATATTATCTGAAAAAGAGATAATTTTTGAGAGGTAAGCTGACAGTTTCGTCTCATTACTCCTAAAAGAAAACAGATGAGCTCCACCAATCACAGAGTGTGTTGGTAACAACCAGCAGAACAACATCAATAGAGATTGGTGGATGCTTTCTGGCTGCAGTACTTCTTTGGTTTTTCGCCATTCCTTCTCCATAATTTTAAGGAGGGAGGCTACAAACCATTCCTGTTTGGTTTTGATTTGTTGGTGTGCTACTTTGCTAAAGTATTGCCCCCCGTGATGGTGGAATTCAATTTCCAATATACAGAAAGTAGAAAAACAGGACTAAATGTTACACTGATCTCTGCAGTGATTATAATGAAAGTCAGGTGTGCATCAGCAGAATCTGTGTGCTATTCCCAGGAAGAAGAGACACAGACAGTGTTCTGGAAGTAGAATGAAGGACAGCGAAGGGATCATACTGACAGATGGGGTGAGTCTGAGACAAACACACACACACACACACACCTACACACACACACATGCCTATACAGTTACTTTTTTTATATGTTTGCCAGAGATCTTTCTTTCCATGTCTGAAAGCATATTCAAGTATATGGAATGCAATGTCTACTAATCAGAATTAGTGGACGTTCAGATGAGGGTACTACAAGTACTAGAATAATTACAAAAACATTAAATAAACAAGGCACTGGTCCTGATAGTTGGCATCCAAAAAAACACAAACAACTAGAGCTGATCATCTGTAAACCACTGACACATCTTAAGGGATAGCCATGGGTTTTTGCAGGAAGAAAGTTACACCTAACACATTTCTTGGGGTAAGCTACTGTTACGACCCCATGGGTCTAGGGGTGCATGGGGTATGTAACTTGATGTTAAATGGCCGGGAGATGTTAATGCTGTAGATATGGTAACAACAAAAGAAACACAGACAAAGCAGCAACTCAGTGCACGGGTGTTTACTGTGATAAACAAAACGGTGCAACAAACTACCAGACATATAACAACCCAGACACACACTACCAGGGTCAACGGACGCTGGATGTTGCCAAAAGAACAAAAAAACAAGCTAGCTAAACCAGAGAGTAAACTAATCTAGTGTATCAAGTACACAAAAAAAAGGCCTAACTACTCTAACTAGCAGACTGAAACACAATTGGTTGGCAATCACCCCTAAGGACTAGTGAATCTATACATAACATAGCCTACGGGCATATGTACAGGAGCCCCCAGTCTTACCTGTCCCAAGCCTTGGAAGTGTACATAAAACAAGACAAGTTCAAATGAGTGTTTAACGTACATAGTCAAAGACATAACACAGAGCAAACAGTCAGACATCCATTGTTACAAACAGGTGGGGTTTTTATAGTAGATGTGGCGAGTTATGATTGGCTGTCCGGAATTGACACGGAGGGTGGGGCTTGGTGAAGGTGGGACTTGGTGGATGGTGACTGACAGGTGAAGGCAGGGAAGTCCACACAAAAGAAAAACATGGCACGTAACACTTCCCCCCTTAAGAACTAACTTAACACATTTATTTATTTATTTTTAAGTTAGTTAACACACATGGTAATAGTATACACCACTTCATTCTAAAATACCAAAGTAGCCTACATAATTACAGGCGTACACACATTGTGCCAATTCCCCCTTACCTATACACAATTCAATACTTGACATGATATTTTTATTTAACACCTAGTGGTGTTACCGCACTATTACACACACAATTTATTCAAATGTTTTAATTATTCAAAACTACGAGACAATGTATCAGCCAGTACATTGTCAGTCCCTTTAATATGGCGAATATTTAAATTATATGCCTGTAGAATCAGCGACCAGCGCATAAGGCGCTGGTTCTGATTGTACATTCGCGATAAAAACACTAAAGGATTATGGTCTGTAAAGACCTCGACAGGGGTAGAACTCGAGCCAATGTACACCTCGAAGAACTGCAAGGCTAATAACAACGCGAGTGCTTCCTTTTCGATGGTGCTATAATTTAGTTGGTGTTTATTAAATTTTCGCGAGAAGAAACTGACGGGGTGATCAATTCCATCTAGATCTTCTTGCAGCAGTACCGCACCAGCTCCTAGAGCGCTTGCATCAACCTCTAACTTAAACGGTTGCGCAAGGTCTGGAGCCGCGAGTACAGGCGCACTGCATAGCAAAAGCTTAACAGCCTCAAAAGCTATTTGGCAGTCTGAGGTCCACATAAAAGGTTTCCTAATACTAAGCGCACTCGTTAAGGGTGCCACAACAACCGAGAAGTTCCTACAAAAACTCCGATAATATCCTGCCATCCCGAGGAAACGGCGTAACTCACGCCTGCTAGTAGGCGCAGGGAAACCAGCAATGGCAGCAACCTTTGCTTCCAATGGCCGAACTTGGCCATGACCCACTTGCTTTCCCAGGTACGTTACTGTCGCTTTGCCAAACTCACATTTGGCGAGATTCAGAGTTAGCGTTGCTTTGGCCAACCTCTCAAACACACAACGCAGTACGGAAACATGGTCGGCCCAATTATCTGACCTAATAACCAAGTCATCTAAATACGCATAACAATCCGAAATACCCATAAGTACGGTATTCACTAGACGCTGAAACGTGGCGGGAGGCTAAAACATTATATTGGAGGAAGTTATCGGGGGTAACAAACGCTGAAATCTCAGACGCGCGAGGAGTCAACGGCACTTGCCAATACCCTTTCAACAAGTCAAGTTTAGTGACAAATTTAGCAGCACCAATGTTATCGATGCAGTCCTCCATTCTCGGTAGGGGATAGGAGTCTGGCACCGTAACCGCATTGACTTTTCGAAAGTCAGTGCAGAAACGTGACGTTCCATCAGGTTTCGGCACAAGAATACAAGGCGAGCTCCATGGACTAGCACTGGGCTTAGCCAAATTATTTTCTAGCAGGTATTGTACTTCCCGTCTCATAGCCTCACGTTTTGTACTATTAACCCGATATGGGTGTTGTCTAATAGGGGCGGCACCGTTCACATCAATGTCATGATGTGTTACGGTAGTCTGCGAGGGAGTATCACCAAAAAGATTTGGAAACTCATGTATTAAATTAACAATATCAGACCTTTGAACATCTGATAAGTGAGCAAGGTGGGACGACAATTCTAACAAAGTCTCCGAATTGGTGAGTCTAGCACACTGCTGAGGGGCGTTCCGAAGCACGAGGCCATCCTCATCCTCTGTACAATTAAAACTGGGGTTACTAAGTACAGGGCTAATGCTAGAAACTCGTGACACAGGCAGAACTTTCTTCACATCCTTCGACTGAGGTGTCGTCCTAGAATTATATGCCTTAAGCATATTAATATGGCACACGCGTGACTGACGCTTACGATCGGGTGTTTGAATTACGTAATTGCTTTCACTCAGTTTTTCTTCTACAGTATAGGGGCCAGAAAAACGAGCAGACAAAGCAGATCCAGCAATCGGTAGCAAAACTAGGACCTGATCACCAGGTTTGAAATTGCGATCAACAGCCTTCCAATCAAAACGACGCTTCATTTTACTCTGACACAAAGAGAGCGATTCTTTAGCAATGGAACAGGCATGATGCAATTTCTCTCGGACCTGACTAACGTAATCCAACACATTAGGCTTTATATCCGAGTCATACGTGAACTGATCCTTTAAAACTTTTAAAGGACCCCGAACAGTATGCCCAAACACTAGTTCAGCAGGGCTGAACCCTAACGATTCCTGTACCGCTTCTCGTAAAGCGAACAGAATGTATGGCAACCCTTCCTCCCAACAATTTCCAGTCTCCAAACAATATTTGCGGAGAGCCGATTTGAGAGTCTGATGCCAACGCTCTAGTGCCCCCTGGCTCTCAGGGTGGTAAGCACTTGCGATCTGATGCTTAATAGCTAGAGACTGCACAAATTGTTTAAACTGTTTCGAGACGAAGTTAGAACCCTGATCCGTTTGGATAATTTTAGGGAATCCAAATATAGAAAAGAACTTAGTCAGTGCTTTAATGACGTTCTTGGTAGTGATGGTGCGCAATGCAATAGCTTCCGGAAATCTAGTCGCGATACACATTATAGTGAGCAGAAACTGTTGACCAGACTTTGACTTAGGAAGCGGACCCACGCAATCAACAATTACATGCTGAAATGGTTCACTAAGTACTGGAATTGGACAGAGCGGGGCGGGTGGAACAACCTGATTAGGTTTTCCCGTGACCTGACAAATGTGACAAGACCGACAGTGTTTTACAACAGCACTTTTAAGTCCTGGCCAAAAGAAATTCTTTAATACACGATTATACGTCTTAGAAATTCCCAAATGACCAGACCATGGATTTTCATGTGCCAACGCTAACACCTGTGGTCGATACATGCCAGGTACCACAATTTGAAAAACCACACCCCATTCGGCTCCCTTAATTAATGAAGACGACCACTTCCTCATTAACAAACCATTATCTACAAAATAAGCAGTCGACTTTTCTTTCATTGCAACAGGTTTAACCACCATCTCAAAATACTTACGCAAAGACGGATCATTTTCCTGAGCAGCAACAAGTTGTTCGCGAGTGACAGGCAATTTATCTGAGGCAAACTCTAGAGATAAGGTAAGAGATTCCTCTTTTTCACAAAAATCTTGAGGTTCAACCTCTGTACCTACCTCCGGCTTTACACGTGGTACTTCCGGTTTGGTGAGATGACTATCCTCAGTAAAAGTGGACGCTAAAACAGATTCTGATAAATCAACTTCCTCACCCCATTTCTTTGATTGAGCTCGAGTGAGCACGCAAGCAGGGAAAACACCGGGAAGTGATCTAGACATGTCAGAGATGGGACATGATACGGGGTTATTTAAAACTTCGAGTACTGGACGCACTTTACCTCCGGCAAGATCATTGCCCATAATGAAGTCCACGCCTGGTACAGGTAAAGCGGACCGTACAGCCACATTAAAATAACCCGTGACTAAATCAGTCTGAACATGTACTTTGTGTAAGGGAACGGTAACCAAGGCCATATCAATGCCCTGAATTACCACATTAGCACCACTATATGTCACGTCCGATACGGCTATCACGTCGACTAACACGAAGGATTGCGAAGCTCCCGTGTCTCTTAAAATCCGCACCGGTTTTTGCTCAGTCGGATCACCGGAAAGGGAAACAAAACCTTCAAAAATAAACGGCTCAAAACCTTCTTCAGGTTTGCTTTCAAGACCGTTTAAACACTGATCAGTTCGAGGAACAATTCGAACAAAGCCTGTTGGCTTAGCTTGGGCAGCGGTTTTCTTTTTCAAAGTAAAACAGTTAGCAATAACATGCCCTACCTTATGGCAATAGAAACATTCACGTTCCTCTTTAGACCGTGGGGGTGACATTTTGGAATCTTTTGGAGATTCGTTGTCTTTTGCACTGCGGGAAGCAACAGACTTAGCTCCTTGGGTGGAACCAAACACAGTCTTATGAGTGAGTGCAAACTCATCCGCAAATATCGCAGCTTCAGACAAAGACATCACTTTTTGTTCGTTTAAGTAAACTACAACACGTTCCGGAACACAATTTTTAAACTCTTCTATCAAAATTAATTCACGCAGAGAGTCATAATTATCAACTTTACTCGCAGCACACCATTTGTCAAACAGAGTTCCCTTTTCTCTGGCAAACTCTACGAACGATTGGGCGGAGGTTTTCTTTTGATTTCTAAATTTCTGTCGATAGGCCTCCGGGACCAACTCATATACACGAAGAATAGCCGCTTTTACCACATCATAGTTCATGCTATCCTCAAGAGTTAGTGTAGCCATTACATCTTGTGCTTTTCCAATTAGTTTACACTGCAGCAAGGTTGTCCAAATTTCTTTGGGCCAGTTAAGAGCTGCTGCCAAACGTTCAAAAGTGCTGAAATAGGCATCTACCTCAGTCTCCCTAAAAGAGGGTAATGCCACATGTCTCCTGACATCATAGCCAGCAAAACCAAGCGGTGGGGACGTACCTGGGGTAACCACAGTGGAATTTTGCTCTGTAGCATTTTGTAACTCCAGCTGCCGCATCTTAACCTCTGTCTCCAATTCCAGCTTACGCATAGCTAACTGAAATTCCTGTTCCTGTTTTCGTGCCCTCTCTCGTGCCTCAGTATCTGCCTTACGAGCCTTCTCCTCAGCCTCGAACTTCAACCGGGCGAGACGGATCTTTAGCCGGGCATTACTACCCGACCCACAAGAACTCGGCGAGTACGCCTCAAACCTGGGCAATGTAGGTGGAGGGGTAGTTGGAGGAATCTCCTCTTTCACTCCTACCACAGCAGAACCACCAGCGCCCCGAGGCGACTGTGGACTCGCAACAGGCCCAGTAGGCGACATGTCAGGCTGGACAAGCGGACAAACAGCAACAGGCGAGGCAAGAATTTTGAGTTCCACCAGCCTCTCCCTTACCCGCGACTTAATCTCTCTCTTCCGGAGAGCAGCAGACACCACAAGACCCACGTGCTCTGCAATTTTCAGCAGGTCAATCTTACGGCACAGATCCAGTGCCTCATCTGACAGATTGCTCAGAAAGTCATTGACATCAAACGAAGTCATTGTCCTAATACTGCACCACTGTACACACAATGTTATCTTTACAGTTAGTTTTTTTTTGTTACACAATTCAGCAATCCCGGACGAGCCCCCAAATATGTTACGACCCCATGGGTCTAGGGGTGCATGGGGTATGTAACTTGATGTTAAATGGCCGGGAGATGTTAATGCTGTAGATATGGTAACAACAAAAGAAACACAGACAAAGCAGCAACTCAGTGCACGGGTGTTTACTGTGATAAACAAAACGGTGCAACAAACTACCAGACATATAACAACCCAGACACACACTACCAGGGTCAACGGACGCTGGATGTTGCCAAAAGAACAAAAAAACAAGCTAGCTAAACCAGAGAGTAAACTAATCTAGTGTATCAAGTACACAAAAAAAAGGCCTAACTACTCTAACTAGCAGACTGAAACACAATTGGTTGGCAATCACCCCTAAGGACTAGTGAATCTATACATAACATAGCCTACGGGCATATGTACAGGAGCCCCCAGTCTTACCTGTCCCAAGCCTTGGAAGTGTACATAAAACAAGACAAGTTCAAATGAGTGTTTAACGTACATAGTCAAAGACATAACACAGAGCAAACAGTCAGACATCCATTGTTACAAACAGGTGGGGTTTTTATAGTAGATGTGGCGAGTTATGATTGGCTGTCCGAAATTGACACGGAGGGTGGGGCTTGGTGAAGGTGGGACTTGGTGGATGGTGACTGACAGGTGAAGGCAGGGAAGTCCACACAAAAGAAAAACATGGCACGTAACAGCTACAAAGCTACATAGTGATTTGAAGAGCTTATGCTTATATATTCCAAAAGGAATTTGATACAATATCACATGAGTACATTTGTAATGTATGTACAGATGTTCTGTAATGTTTGTTATATAACGTTTAATTGTTTGGTCCCAGTAACTACTGTTCCCTTATATAACTGACTGTCAATTGAGAGAGAATGAACTTTAGTTGCATAGACATTTTTTGGTTTTGAGTGTGTGTGTGTGTGTGTGTGTGTGTTTATTTTCAAACTCATCTGCGTTTATTCTTCTGATAATCCAGTCAGGAGGGGGAACTAGTGGCACAGTCACTGCAGCTGTCTCTGTGCCTTAAACTTTTTAAAGAAAGAGGACAAGTATAGTTCTCAAGAGCTCTGACAGATCACGGTTTGATAATGTTACTGTCCTCCTCTCATGCCAGGATACTGTAGCTGCCCTATCATTTCCTTCCCAAATGCATTTCATTCTATGTCTCATAATAGACAAGTTAAAGTTTTCACGTTGTCTTCTGAATCTGGTGCCTCACTTTAACCTGAACTACATCAAATGCATATGTATTTGAAATATTAAATGAAATAAAACGCTTTGGATGCTGGTAAAATTTGTAAACAGATGCATATGCCAGCAGAATCTTCAGGGAAATGCCTCACGGACAGAAGCGTACAATCACATGGGCGAATGCTTTCATTGTGTATTTTACTTGAAAACTTGAAAATCAATCAATCAGCAGGAAATTGAAAGTACACTGAAAAATCCTCAATTGTTCTAACCTAAAATTTAACTTCATTTTGTTGCACCATTTGATATGTTTTCAAATCCTTAGGTTCATTCAGATGGATTTATCCTAATGTTGACCTTTCACAAATTCACACGCTTTCTTTAAACCTCTTTGGGTCAGGCGGCCGCTCAAGATGAGGAATCGATCTACGCCAACAAGACCATGCTGTCGGGCGCGGGTGCGGTGGAAAAGGGGGACGAGGGCGCCCTGCACTATGCCACCGTGGATTTCTCCAAACTTCCCGGCACGGGTGGGGAACACGGAACGGGCATCGTCCTGGGCACTTCCAAACGGACGTCCGACTACGCCATGATCCGACACAAATCCAGGGAAGAGAGAGAAGGAGGAGAGGAAGAAGGTGAGGAGGTGCAGGAGGAGATGGGGAAGGAGGGCCAAGCTGAGCTGGGCACAGAGAGGGAGTCAGCCGAGGCGGGGGGCAAGAAGGAGGAGGAGTCTCGGCCAAATCTGAGCACACAGGCCTTCGTCAACCCAGAGCCCACGGAGGAGGCCACCTATGGGAACATCTGCCCCTCCAGGCCCACTAAGAGGGCACGGCAGGGACTGCAGCAGCCGCTCGGGAACCCTGCTTCAGAGGAGGAGCAAGAGGAGCAGTGCCAGGAGGAGAACTCAGCAGGAGGCCAGGAGGACATTTACGTGGATATCATGAGCCCCCTGACGGAGGGTAACGGAAAGGGAACGGAGGAGAGTGCGTACGCCGAGGTCAGGAAACCCAAATAAGTCACCATGGAGATAGGCCAACTCATCACACCACGCTGCACTCTCATAATGCCAGGTTTTACTTTACAGCACGATACATAACGTGCGTTATGTTGCAGTACAGATGTTACATTATAGTGTCATACTGAAGTACAGTAACTTATGGGGTCCCAAATGCAACATAAAACTATTATTTTACCATGCATTTTCTTCTGCATTTAACTGAAATATCCCTATTTCTCTCAGATTTAATGGAAAAAGTCTTACATTTATTGTTTTTGAATTGACAGGTGTAAATATTTAATGTGGTATCCGAAAATAATATAAATGAGCTAAATGTTTTATTAATAAGGGTGTCAGGGTGCGTGGGGGGTTAGGACCCAAACGCAGAGGGGGAAAAACTCAAAACTCCAAAAGGTAACTGAAACAAAGACTTTACTTAAAACAGGACAAAGGGAACAAAAGGCCTCGCAGGGCAACTCTTCAAAAACACCAAGTAAAACTACAAAACACGGAAAACAAAGAAACTCCAAGGATCAAAAAAGCATGAAAACATGGAACATGGGCAGAAACACGCGCAGGGCAGAAACATGGGCAGCCGCACACGCGACCAAACACAACCAGACACAACCAAGGATCCAGCACCTGAGTCAAGGAAGAAGGAACTTAAATAGAACAGACACTGATGAGACACAGGAGAGCACCATGAACAATCAGGCCACAGAGAGGGAAGGGAAAACGAGACAACCAAGAACCAATAATTGAACAATTGAAAACAATCATACAATTACACAGGGTACAAGCAGGACACAAAACAGAAGTGCCGCCATCTGGCGGCCCAACAAGGGAAACACAGACAGGAACACAGAACCACGACAAAGGGTTTTTTTTTATTTTTACATTTTGCTATATCTATAACAATTTAGCTAATTCATTTAATTAATTGTATGAGATATTTAGCTAAAGATTTTGCTTAACGTACAAAACCTTTTGTTAAATGAATAAATATTTAATTAAATTTAAAATAAAACATTTTTTGCAAAATGAATGTAACATTGACTAAATGTATGAAACATTAAGCTAAATATTTAGCTGAATGTATAACACCCTTTAATGTACAAAACTTATAGCTAAATATTTAACTAAATGTATAAAACATTTAGCTAAACATACGAGACTTTTAGCTGAATGTATAAAGCATGAAATATTTGAAGTATGAAACATTTGCTGACTATTTGAAACATTTATAATGGTATAAAACATTTTGCTAAATGTATGCAACCTTCACAGCCCGCCTTACAGTGGTTTACCAAAAGAAACATTCACCTTATTGTGGACAAATTTTGGGAAGTTAATTTTTGTGATGACTAAACACAACTAACTTTGCGTCAAGAGGTTCCCAGACGAGCCTCCGGTCTCTGGCTCTGGGTGTAACGGTGGTGGTGGTGGTCAACCCAATAGCATAGGAAGGCCGCTGGAGACTTGGATGGAGTTGCAAAAAAAATAGCAGAGACTTTAATCAGGAGATTAGTGTACAGAAACTAAGGGAGCTACTCCAGGAAATACAAAATACTCCAGGCTGTGAATAACGCTCAGAGAGTACCCAATCAGAAGCCAGCACAGAGCAGCAGGCTAATGGGCTCAAGACAGAGTGAGAAGCAAAGCAACTAAGGCAGAATAAGTGTTGTGATTCATTAACTCTCGAATCGCTAACAGGTGAACACACAATCTCATAATCAGAGTGATGGTTATGTCGCCCTCTGGTGACCAGCAGGAGGAGGTGCAGCTTGAATCCTCACATTGGGAGGTGAGTTGTTCCTGTTGGGGCAGTGGGAATCCCAGCATGGAGCAGCCGATACTTGTGTCTGTTTCTTAATGTCTTTCTTCAGGTCATCGCTGGAACATGCAGCAACAATGCCACACTCAGAGTGTGCTCGCATTGGTCAGCACTCCAATAGTAAACAGAGATGAACATTGAACATTGGCATATCCGCCATTTCAAAAACCAGCCTCAGTGCCATTTCACAAGCTTGCCAACTACTGATTTTGATGTTGTTATGCTACACCCTTCCTATGCTGTGGAGACCCCCCTACAAATTAGCATTAAAAATTTATACTTTCTTTGTGCAAAACACAACTTCATGTAAATCAAACAGATCCAGACCCCTCATTCTCTTGATCATTTTGAGGATTGTGTACCTTTTACACTTTTTACTATTTTAGATGATTATTATAGTTCTCCCTCAGAAAAGAGAAGGGAGCTAGCCTGGGGGAAAAAGTGCTATATCGAGTTAATTCATACATTTCTCTAACTGTGTGGTCACTATCTTGTTTGCTGAATAAAGTATTTAAGTTGTTTGTTCGTTTTTCTTTTTTTGATAAGCCAACTCATTTCAGCATTTAATAAAATGGAGGTATGTCTAAGTAGTCTACAGTTTGCCTTGCATCCTGTTTGCCTTGCATGTTGTTAAAAGAATGAAGACCGACCTGGAGATCACTTGCTTCAAATAAAAAGAAATTCAAAAACTGAGCCTGAAAGAACATTATTAGAGCACCAGTTCAAAGTGAGCACATGACTCATTGGGCATTATTATTATTATTATTATTATTATTATTATTTAAATAAATCAATCAGACCCTCACACGTTCAGCAGAGACAAACAAAACGGAACACAAATGTTTTTATGACTGATGTCATAACAACACTGTAAAGCCTACGTAGCATTGTTATAAACCTGGTGTAACAACTGTTATTACCTTTCAAGACAGCTCTTCAAAGTGTTACCAACTTTTTACTGCGTCCTAACAAATTAGGTTGTGTATCCAGAATCTGTAAGTCCTTCATTTGATTAGTTTTTTGCGATTGCTTACACACTTGTTGCGGAATTTGTCTCATTGTGTCAAAACTCTACACACAAGCCAAATAAGACACAACACTTGGAGATAAACATCTCACTTCTACGTCAAAATGAAACTCTGCAATCAAAATCTAACAATCCTTTTTCAAAATGACATTTTTGCAACAAAATGATACACACATGCACCATTTGAATTACTCTTTCAAAGCAGCAACAACACACTGATGTACTTTATACAAAACACTGCTGTCTTTAGTACTTTGTATACCTTTTTAATTTTCTCATACAGGCTTCTGTGAAAGATTGTTCCAGTACAGTACATCTACTAAAATGTCAATGAACACAAAAATAGAAAGGCTTCAGAAAAATATATATACAGCTTATTTTTTTGCCATTGCAGATTTTTACAACAAAAAAAAACACAAAGAAAAGTAGAATTACAGTACAGTAATCAATACAATATGTTACTGTAAACTCACAGAAACAATGTGGGAATGTTGTACAGGAAGAATAATTGTATTGTAAGGGATTGTAAGGGATGGGGTGGATGGTTTATGGATTCCGCCTTCTGTTAGGGTCTGGCCACATCACCTTATCCACATCACAAGCAATGTCATCCCTGGCTAGGCAACGGGGAAAATATCGCCTTGCGTGCCATATCCAACCATGGATTTACCCCACCTCAATGTCTCTGCATGCCTCTTCCATTGCTTGCAGAAGAGGCAGGCGGGCATGTGGTTGGCGGTCATACACTTTTCAATGCCAAGCCAAAAATAATTCCTCAATCGGACTGAGAAATGGGGAGTAAGGGGGCAAGTATACAATGGTGAAGTTATTGTGGTTGGTGAACCAGTCCCGGACCAGAGCAGCCCGGTGGAAACTAACATTATCCCAGATGACAACAAACCTGGGCTGCTCTGGTTTGTCCTGTACAACTGCATTATGTAGTGTATCCAGAAATGTGATTATGTGTGCAGTATTGTAGGGACCTAGGGTGGCATGGTGGTGGAGAACTCCTTGCAGACTAATGGCGGCAAACAACGATGCCTGGTTTTAGCTAGACTGAATCCAGCTTCATCAATGAAAATGAACCCATGAGGCTGTGCAGCTGCATCAAAGTCCAGGACTCTCTGTAACAGAAAATGCATACACTGTACCGTGAATATGGTGTAACTCAAAACACAAGACTACAATGTCTACATTTTCACACAAGGTCATACGCATTCAGTCAAAACTACAAGCCACAGGCAAGGCAGGTGCTTGCTGCCTTGCCTGTGGCAGCTACTGAACACCCGCAACCACGACCGGATTTATCACCCCCAGGTTTCAATGACAATGTTACAATACAGCCCATCACAACTGCTCACTCTCAATTCTCGCTACACTGTTGCCTCACTCACCTTCCTCCGGTGCAGAAAGCATGGCATTCTTCACACCCGATACCTACACCGGGGGTGTCGTTGCAACATCCACGCTGCCACTACAACATCAGCACAATCTATCCCATCCATATGGACTATCGATCGCTCTGCAACGACACAAGGAATCAGCACCCGCCTCGCGGATTATTCTGTTTTGCGTTCATTCCCCACAGCCCCTCCAGTAGCCAAACAGTCAATTTGCCATGCCAACTTTGCTCTGCTGAACATTCACTCCATTAACAACAAATTCCCGCTGCTCCATGAACTTATTATTGATAATAAACTGGACTTTCTTTTTTTGTGTGAGATCTGGCAGCAGCCAGGCGTCTTTTTCTCATTAAACTAAACCACGCCCCCAGGTTTTAGCTACTTTTGCAAACCCCGCCCCTCTGGTAGGGGTGGCGGCCTTGCAATCATCTTTAATGTAAAATTCACACCATCTGAAGTTTCCCTCCCAGTTTCTGTTACATCTTTTGAATACATTGCATTTAAATTACACAGTGTCATTATTGTTCTCATCTATCGCCCCCCTAAACCAAATCAAATTTTCCTGTCTGAATTAACTGAAACTACTCTCATCTGCATGTTCCCTGTCTTCCCGTCTACTGCTACTGGACGACTTCAACATACATGTCGACTCCACTCATTGTACCCCTACCTCCGACCTCAATGTAGTCTTGGGCTGTTTCAGCCTCACTCAACACGTACACTTCCCCACACATTCCAAGGGCCATACTCTTGACCTTGTCTGCTCTACCAGTCTCAACATCTCAAACCTCACCAGCTCTCAGTTCACTTTGTCTAACCACAGACTGATTAATTTTCTCTTGTCCACCCCTGCCTCTCAGCCCAAACAGCCGTGAACCATCTCCTTCCGGACCACCAACTCCATAAACCCTGCCCACTTTGCTGCTTCAATCACATCTGCCCTACCACTTGACCGCACTGTACATTCCCCTGAAGAGTTCGCAATTCAGCTGTTCACCACACTATCCAGTACCCTCAACTCTTTTGCCCCCTCAAAACTAAGCTGGTCACCTTTGCCACTCCATCCCCTTGGTTTACCCCTGAGCTTCGTGCCATGAAGCAGACCAGCCGTCGCCTAGAGCGCCTCCACAATAAAAATGGTCTCACTGTCCATGCCCAAGCCCACCAGCTCCACATACAGACATACAGAGATGCTCTCATCGCTGCCCGATCCTCTCATTATTCCAACATAATCCAAAACTCCAAAGGAAACCCCCGCACCCTCTTCTCCACTGTTAACAAACTTCTCAACCCCCATGAAAATAATACTACATCTGGCTCCACATCACTCTGCAACTCCTTCCTAGAGTTCTTCCACACCAAAATCACCAATATACACCACACTCTCACCTCATCCACACCCCCTTTAGATGAACCCCTCCCTACTACTGCTGCCAACTTTTGCCCCCCCCCCCCCCCCCACACCCCCGGGGTTTAACCTTCACCCAGACTGACTGTGCCTCACTCACCAAACTCATTTTCCCTGCCAGATCCACCACCTGCTCCCTAGATCCCACCCCCACTGCCCTGATTAAAGCCTGCCTCCCTACTCTCTGCCCTTACATCACCAACCACATTAACTTGTCCCTGACCCCCCCATCTTCAAAACTGCTGCCGTCACCCCAATCCTTAAAAAACCTGGACTGGACCCAAACACCCTCTCCAACTACCATCCCATCTCCAACCTCCCATTCATGTCCAAACTCCTGTAAAAAGTTATTGCTTCCCAACTCCGTTCTTACATGTCCGACAATAAGCTCTTTGAGCCCCTTCAGTCTGGCTTCCAACCCCACCACAGCACAGAAACAGTCCTCACCAAAATTGTAAATGACCTCCTCATATTCTCTGACTATGGTGCATATAGCATTCTCATCCTCCTGGATCTCTCTGCCGCTTTTGATACAGTTAACCAAAACATCCTCCTCACCCGTCTGTCCCACCTAGGCATTACTGGCCAATCTCTCAACTGATTTCACTCATACCTCACAAATCGGTCAGAATTCATATCTATCCATGGTCACACCTCAGATCTTGCCACTGTCACACAGGGTGTCCCACAAGGTTCTGTTCTTGGTCCCCTGCTCTTCATCATCTATATGCTTCCCCTTGGCCCCATCCTCCACAGCTTTGGTCTCAATTTCCATTTCTATGCAGATGACACCCAAATCTATATCAGCTCTACATCCACTAATCAGCCACCCACTGCCATCATTGAAAACTGACAGACGTCAAATCCTGGATGCAACTCAATTTTCTCAAAATCAACTGTGAAAAAACTGAAATCATTCTCATCGGACCAAAACCCCAACTCACAAAACTACACAGCCTCTCTCTCACCATTGATGGTACCCCTGTCTCCACCTCCCCCCTGGTCCGCAAACTCACTGTCATACTCGATCCATCCCTCTCATTTGAAAATCACATCAAGGTCAAGGTTTCATTTTTCTATCTACGCAATATCTCCAGACTTAAACCCTCCTTCACCCATCCCGATGCAGAAAAACTCATTCATACATTCATATCTAGCAGACTGGACTACTGTAACGCTCTCCTCACTGGTCTTCCCTCCCGCCTCCTACGCAAACTGCAACTGGTTCAGAACTCGGCTGCAAGAATAATCTCCCACACATCCTCCCGGTCTCACATCACCCCTGTTTTGAAAGATTTACACTGGCTCCCAATCACATCACGCATCACATTCAAACTCCTCCTCCTAATCTATAAATCCCTAAATGGCCTCTCACCCACATACCTCTCTGACCTCCTGCTCCCCTACCAGCCACCCAGATAGTTACGTTCATCCACTGCCGGCCTCCTCACCACCTTCCCCTCTCAGCTCCGTTCTGTTGGCGACCGCACCTTCTCAGCTCCCGCCCCCAAACTCTGGAATGCCCTCCCCCCTGACATCCGTACCTCAGACTGACTCACCTCCTTCAAATCACGCCTTAAAACCCACCTCTTTTTCCTAGCCTTCCCTTGATGTCTGTCTTCCCCCTCTGTCCATCACACCCCCTCCTACCACCACAGCACCACTGGTCCCACTGCATCTGTATTGTATGTGTTTTTATTGTACCTTTGTATTTTTATTTTTTTTGATAATTATGCTTGTATTCCCTGTGTTGTAAAGCATCTTTGAGTCTGTGAAAAGCGCTATATATAAAATATATGTATTATTATTATTATTATTATTATTATTATTATTATTATTATTATTAATGTGCAGAGTACTGGGCCGAAACAACAAAATTATGTGACTGTCCAAATACTAATGGACTGCACAGTTTGTGGAATTAAGTATAAAAGAGAGGTTCATGAGTGAAGTTCATGTAAATCTTCACCCTTTTATTAGGTTACACTTCATGCAATAAAAGTGTTTCCTCAAACAAAGTTATAGTCAACTGTTCATCGTTTGAAAATAAATTGTCCAAACTAAGTTGGAGATGAAGGGGTGTAAATGCAATTTCGTTTTAGTGTGTTTGTTTGTAAGATGCATGTGTGTGTCCATTAACCTGTCTGTGTGTATTCATGTGCCATGTTTGTTTGTGTACTTGTGCATTTGTGTGTGCCCATGTGCATGTGGTTGTGTATATCTGTGTATAGATGCATGTGTACTAGTCACTGTTTGCGTGTTAATGTGTGTGTATGTGTGTGTATGTATGTGTGTGTTAATGTGTGTGCATGTGTGTTTATATGTGTGTGTGTGTGTGTGTTAATTTGTGAGCGTGCGTGTGTGTATGTGTGTGTTAATGTGTGTGCGTATGTATGTGTGTGTGTTAATGCGTGTGCGTGTGTGTGTGTTAATGTGTGTGCGTGTGTGTGTGTGTGTGTGTGTGTGTGTGTGTGGGTGGGTGTGTGTGTTTGTGTGTCTGTGTGTGCTTTAAGAGTAAAAGCCACTTAAAAGCCACACTAGAAATATCAAGGGGGTGGTGTGGGTGGTTTACTTACTTCCTTAGATCTACTCTTTTTTGTTTTAAGGCCAACACAATGCTTCTAATTATACTGTACTCAAATTTAATCTATTTAAAATCGGCGGTTTGGGGCGGGGCGGTGACGCCTGCAGGGTGGGCGGGAACATCTCCACTCGCACTTTCCATTTATGCAGGTGATGAGCTGAAGTGACCCATAGATCTGGAGCTCACTGCGGAGACAGTCAGCTGGAGATATCAGACCTCCCCGCAGGCCACCGCGCAGACAGGAACACCACAGTTACGGCTCACTTCCTCCCTCTGCACTTCCCCCTGCGAAAGGGAACCCGTAGCGTGGCCGCTTTTGGGAAAAAACGGGCTTGCTGGCGCTCAAGGTCATGGGTAGCTTCAGACCCCAGGTGGGGGGCGCTGACTTGTTGAGTGATGTATTCGAACCGGAAAAGGGATACGTTGCACGTACAAATGTAATGCTTGTGAGTCACTCCACATAAGAGATATCTGCTAAATGTAAATGGCTTGCTTTCTGGGTAAAAAAAAAGTAAAATGTGGAAAAAGCCTAGCTCTCCTTATATCTGCACCAGTGTATGTTGTGTGAAGGAAGTCTGCTAGCTAGCCGGCTTGAGGATCGACAAACCTCAAGTGCTGTGATAAAGTATTTTTCCCCTTCCTGGTTTCCTCTAGTATTGTGCATTTGTCACACTGAATGGTTCCAGATCTTTAGACGAAATGTAATATTAGACAACGCGAGCCTGAGTAAACACAAAACAGATGTTTTAAATTATCGCATTTTTATTTAATAAAGAAACTTAACAAACACTTATATCACCCATGCGTACAAGTAATTGCCCCTTTAAACGTAATAACTGGTTGCATCACGCTTAGCAGCAATAACTGCAACCAAATGCTTCCTATAATTAGATATCAGTCTTTCACATCACTGTGGATGAATTTTAGCTCACTCTTCTTTGCTTTCTGAGTTTAAAAAATGTGATTGTCATGTGGTTTAGCTTTTTTATCATTCGAGAGATTAAAGGGATAGTTTACTTTCTGTGGTTTCAAAAAATATATTATTTCAGTTTTAGGGTATGTTATCAATTGGCTGAGACAGATTTTGTGTGCAATGAAGAATATTGCCTACAATAAATAAATAAATAAATGTACCTCTGGAAACAAAAATATATTCTTATAGCCACTTAAATATATTCTCTTACTTTTGGCAGGCCATTTTCAAGCACACAGGTCATCAGAAACTGTAAATACGTTATAAAAATATCATTAAAAAAGTAAAAAAGTAAACTTTCACTTTAATCTCTCGAATGATCGAAATGCTAAACCACACTTAGAGTCTTTGAGATAGGAAATCTGACCAAGACAGTAACTGTACAAAAAAAGTTGTCATGACAAAAAAAAACCCCAGAAAAAACACACACCAGTTAAATCACAGTGCAACAAACATGGGATTTAATATTATATTAGCCAAGAATACTAGTGCCTCCAATTTAAACTTTTTTGAAAGTTTATCCACGCTAAGGGTGTATGGGAAATGCAGTCTTTCTGTGAATTATGAATATCGTAATGATACCTTAATAATGCATCCACAAGGCCTCACAACACTGCAGAACATTGTCTCACTTCTGGTGAGAACAGGCTTCTTTCGAGTATGCTTCTGTTATTCAGTTAATAACAAAACAGGAAGCCAGACTAGATGACATTTCTTGAAGAAATTTTTTTTTTATTCAAAATTATACAGTATGCTGTTATATGAAATAAAAAAACTGATACAAAATGAACAAAACTGTCACAAAACCACTGATGAAAACTATTGATCTTTCAAAGAATCCAGAATTAAAATGATTAGGCTACTTTTTCCATTCACACAGTAAAATATTCAGTGCTAAACTGCAGTTCACACATTTGAGACCACACTGCATTAAAAGAAACACGCAGTCAGCATCATACTCATAAATGTGTTACAGGGAACTGCCAAAATAAACTGCCTGCTCACGTCCTACATCGATATTCGTAGTCAGCTCATGCTCGTCTGTTCTCGCCTCGCGTCTCCGACCAAGGCAGGACATCGCGGTTGAGGGGTATACTCCTTCAACCGCGGTTGCCCCTGGTTACCCTCAGGTTCTTTTGACATCATCACCTAAACCGTTGTTCCTGGTGGAAACGTCAGCATGTTCAGCAGCCTTCGTCACTGAAACACCCCGCCGAAAACAAGTGCTCCCCAAAAAGGGAATCCTGGGGGAGAAGTGGGAACACGCTGGGATATTTAAATGTTTATATTACATCTGGATCCACCCGCAACCTGTGCAGAAGCACCCCTGCAGTGAAGTGACCCCGGAGATCTGGAGCTCCCCAGGAGCTCTGTACGTCGGCTCAAGATATCGCTCTCCTCCCAGCCTCGTGCAGACAGGAAGAAACACCACAGGTGCGGGTCACTTCCTGTCTCTGCACTTCCCCCAGTGAAAGGGAACCCGTAGCCTAGAGTGTCGTTTTTGGAAATGGGCTCGCACCTCAAGGTCACGGGTTCAATTCCTAGATGGGACGCTGACTCTTGAGTAGATAGGTGTTTCCAACCTGTGCAGAAGCACTTGCTTTCAATGCACTGTGTATCCCTCTTTTACCGAAGCGTTTCTATCATCATCATGGTAGTTACCTGTATTGCCCAGTAAACTGTCTTATCCAGTTTGAGCAAAAATCAAAATCAAAACCGTATCATTGTGAGAGTAATATTTCATCTCATAAAAAACATGTTTTCAACGTACAAAAATGCCAAGTTACTCATACATACAAGACCAGTCCAGGCCTGCCATTAAAAGTATTGATATCAAAATGACGCCAAGTTACGGTACTACAAACAATATAGACTATCTTGCCTCACCGAAATTAAATAAGATGTATTCCAAAGCAATGCTACCCAATATCTCCTCAATTCTTTCAAGTCACTTGGCCCTGTGTTTTGTAATCTTACCATTTTACAATGTCATGCAAACTTTGTGTCAGATCAAAGAGTCAAATATTTCGAATTGCCTCACAGAACACATTGAAATGCATGTACAAAACTGCTGGTAAGTAACTACAGGAAGAATATTTCTCCACTAAACATGTTTATACTTGCTTCTGAATTGAATTTGAGTACATGTACAAGTTATTGTATATTTGCTACATACAATAAATACTGCATGTAAAATACATATTGTACATATATACATAGAGAACTTCTTTATCCCCATGGGGACATTTCCCTCGCAGCATGTTACATTCACATTTACGAACACACACTTATACCAAGAAACATACTATCATTCACGCAACAGAAAAGCGGGGCAGCGAAATACATACATACCAATACAAATTGGACATATACACGCCTATTCAATCAATCTTGACTGTGAGCCATCCACACATATGTTTGGCCTGTCCATGTAGTGCATGCTTATACACACTGGGCCAAGTGACTTGAAAGAATTGAGTAAATATTGGATAGCATTGCTTTGGAATACATCTTATTTAATTTTGGTGAGGCAAGATAGCCTATATTGTTTGTAGTACCGTAACTTGGCGTCATTTTGATATCAATACTTTTAATGGCAGGCCTGGATTTTGGCAGTCTGAATGAATGAGTTATTGACGGTGTATGTCTTGTATGTGTGAGTAACTTGGCATTTTTGTACGTTGAAAACGTGTTTTTTATGAGATATCATTTCTTTTTGCAAAGCGTTTTATTACGAGAGTGAGCAATGCGAAGTGACCCTGTAAGGAACGGTTGTGGATTACGGCTATCCTTGTGTGAATTTGTACAGTCTGATGAGCGTGTACGTTTAGCAGTTTCGGTTTGCTATATATGTAAAAACAGTGGCTGTGACAATTGGTGCGGTAGCGTAATTGTAAAAACGCATCAGAAAAGGTGAACTATGTCCAGTGTATGTAGGCTACTCACGGATTTGACGGGCATCCAACGAGCCTTGATTGACAAAAGAATCAGCAAGCCCGTAGAATTAGAGCTGCCTAGGTCGCAACTTGTGTACCGTTCTGTCCTGCTCCGTTGTCTGTTATTTCGTGAAAATGCACTTTTAATGTTTGTAAGGTTTATAAGGCATTTTGATAGGCTTATCTGCAGGTAGGAATCCTCTTTGCAGTTTTGTTAAGCTAGAACCGGAAAAGTTGATAGTGGAGAATAGGAGCAGACACATATGTCCCAGCAGGCTTAGCATATGAGAAAATAACAACAGTGTGAGATAAATTAGGCGAAATGATGAAATTGCGTAGTTGAAACAATATGTTTTTAGCAGAATGGGCATGTAGGTGAAGGTTGACATGATGACAGACTATAGTGCGAAGGAAATTAAGTGACCATGAGAGAGCTTAGTTTCCTTATCAAACGGTAGCCTATATATAACAGTCCGTGTTAAACGTTAGTTGTTGAAGTGGAGGGCTAAATAACGTGTGCAATCTATTGCACTAATGAGTTTTTCTCATGTTCAGTGCTAGTAGTTATATTTATGAGTGAATCATGATTTTAAATGTAATGTTTTAATGCGGAGTTGCAGAACGTAGGCTACATACGTAGTAATTGTTTGTATGTGGCTAGATAGAGAACAGGGCGAGGTAACATGAATGTAGAAACGTGGGGTTTGCTGATAAGAAGGTTTTGTACGGTAGCCAAGTGAAGAAATATAGTTAGTAGAAATGGCACAGTGGTGAACTGGTGTATCTTGTTAATAAAAGGAATACATTTGCCGTCATGAAATGCATATGAGTGGCCGTGAGTGAGTTTTGGTAAAGCAAATATAAGCGTAAGAAAACGTTAGTGTAAAAGAGGAAATGATCTGCCTGAGGGCGAGGCGGGATTCAAGCCTTAAACCGGAGGTTTACCAGTCTGTGACTTCGTTAGTGCAGCACCATGCCATAGCTATGCAATGCGTGAAATATCATTAGCAAACCTGCCGGTGGTTTTAAAGAAGAACACAGGCCAGTTAGCACAGAAGAGATCCCCTTTGAATCCATATGGCTTAGCAATATTGTAGCCGGTTAATAACTGAACGTACAGACGGTACGTCATAATGCATATGGCTTAGCAATATTGTAGCCGGTGAATAACTGAACGGTGAACGGCGGGTAGATATGGTGCAAAAGCAATAATTGATAAGTAGTAGACAATTATTAGTGAGGGTCGAAGCAGATTAAAGGAGTAACATGGTGGTTGAACGTGACACTTCCCAGTTGTCTTTAGGCAACAACAAAACAAATGTGCATAATTATTTTATTATTCAGTCATTTCAATGTACTTTAAAACGTATTTTTCTAAGCTTAAATTTCCCACTATAAAAGTTCACCCGAACCGTCTGGGCGTGGTAATGGGAACTGTCAGTTAGCTATGATTGACAGACCGTGCCCCGTTACCATAGCTACCCCCATGATAAGCGGTCTTTTTGGGAGACTTTTCACAAGCTAGCTAGCTTAGTAGTATATGAAGTATCGATAGATAGCTAAGATAAGGACGTTGACTTATATCCAATTATAATTTTTGCTATCTAGCTAGCCAAGTGAAGATGAAAGCACAACTATAACGTCCTCATAAAAGCAAACTAGCTAGCTAACGTTATCGATAACATTGCCTTATGAAAGCAAACTACCTAGTTAGTTAGCTAGCTAGCTAGTTAAATGAATATAACCAGAAATAATGTAATAGTCCTTAAAAGGCACTCTAATTTAAGTGAACCTAACGTTAGTGAAATATTTGCATTGTCTTGCCCGTAAGCCAGCGGCGCAAACTGTGGGTCTCGAGTTATCCATGGGTTTACGGGCGTGGAAAGGGGAGTGGTTACTGTGTTCGTGAGGCACCAAGTTGAGAACTTTCTCAACCGGTTGAAAAGAGGACGATACATTTAAAATGCATATTTCTCCAGAAATACAAAACGGACATATTTAATACTTTACTCATTGTGTTTCTTCAATGCCTCTTGTGCAAATAGCACATAAAATCGAGAAAGTGTGAAAATCACTGTGGTACTCCTTTAAAGGTGTTTTTAGCTGGGCTTGAACCTACAATCCCGTGGCCGCACGTTGATTTCGCGCCGCTGGAACGACATTTTCGTCTCTGCCCTTAACTTTCCCCATTCATTCTCAACGGTAGTTCTTAACGTTACGGGTGTAATACAGTTTTGGCCACACGCTGCCGTGGCGCTGTTCCGTCCCGAATGAATGAATGACGCCGTATAAACAAATAAATTCAAATATTAAATACACGTGAGGCGTTTTGCGGTTATTTTGTGCTACCTACGCTTCGGTAAGTCTTAATAATTTTATTACAAACAGGTTCCTGTTTTATATTGATGTCATCGAGGTATTCTGTCATTATTTCAGCTAAAAGATCAGTAGTTTCATTTTTCCTATTTGACTTCATTTTTGGTTTTCATGTCCCGTTTGTTGGCTTGTCCGTACATAGTAACACTTCTAAGTGAGAATATTGCAGGTAAATGGGACGTGTATATGTGCACGTTTGTGTCTCAATACATCAGCTATTATTAACATGGCCCTGCAATCATATTAGGGTTTAGTTTACAATATGTTTAATTTCCCCCTCACTATATTATTGCTGGTATCATCATCATTATTGGTATTGCCCCCTTTACATGTGCCTTATGTAACACGTCATGGTCTAGACATACATTTTTTAAAATTATTATTACTTATTACACTATTGCTGTCAAGGCAATAAGTAATGCCATCTCTAATTGTTCATTGTCAGTACTGTCATTCAGCCGTCTTAACAAACGCTTTCCTATCTATATGTTTCTATACTTACCATTATTATTATTATTATTATTAGTATTATTATTATTATTATTATTATTAGTATTAGTATTATTATTATTATTATGTCAGTTTAACTATTCAATATAGAACAGGACACAGTACAAATATTGCTGCCTCCACCTTCAGACAGTACAGAATTTGTGTAATGCAATTCATATTAACTACCCCTCCCACCCTATCCCCTGGATTGACAGCACACAAAAAAGGGAGATCAGTGGAAAATCATTATAATAACAATAATAATTTCATGTTGAGAATTTGATAATACTGGGTGATAGAGCTACACAAGGTTGTGTATCAAAATGGCAAAACATAAGGTCAAGGGCATAAAGAACCTACCATTTATACAGCATCATGATGTACAATTCCCATGAAAATATAAACCCTCCCCAAATTTTCCTGTCCAGGTCTCTGTTTTAGAGTTAATGTTATTTCATTATAGCGAGAATTCTCTGGTCATCAACTGTATGGGTCCACCTTGGCCTACCAGGCGCTTTATGATTACTGAGCTCACCAGTGCTCTCGTTCTTAATGATGTTCCAAGCGGTTGACTTTGGTAAGCTTAAGGTTTGGCCTATGTCTCTGACTGTTTTTTCATATATCCCAGCCTCATAATGGCTTCTTTCCATTGGCATACCTTATAATTGTACTGAAGAAGCAATTGAACACACCTGACTAATCAGAAGCACATGTGAAACCATTTGTCCTGAACATTATGGCACCCTGAAAATATGTACGTACATCCCCAATTCTAAAAAAGTCGAGACGGTTAATGAAATGCAAATAAAATAGAAAGCAGTCATTTTAAAATTTGCTTTGACTTGAAAAATATCGAAAAAAAAAACTCTCCATAATCAAATGAGGTGGAGAACAAATATTGTGTTAGTATCAAACCTGAAAAGGAAGAAGCGATATCTGAGACACTTCTGTGAAAAACAAATCAATTATGAACAATTATTTATTTGCCCACGGGTGGATTCGAACCCTCATTTCCATGGGAGCGCGTTACAGGCCACAGCCGGAGTAGCTGTTTAAACTAGAAATGTTTCAGAGTAAAAAGGTATGGGTATTTTGCGTGTGTATGCGCGTTTTTGATTGGGTCGTGTAGGTGAAGATTTGGCTGGTGTCAGTGAAATGTCCAATGGGGAGACATGTTGTTAGTGGGATAGGCGGCAGGAAAAATATGAATGAGAAGAAGAAGAAGAAGAAGAAAGAGAAGAAGAAAAAGAAGGAGAAAACGCAAAATCCCCTTAGTTTGGGGCTTTATTGTGTGGACATGTGAAGTTGTTTATGAATTCTGTCTGTTGAAATGGGGTCAGAATGTACAGAATTTAATGTTTTTACGGGCTGAGTGTCTGTGGCTGTTGTGGTTATTTCTGTGGGGAACCCTGAAAAGTACCAAACTCTCGGTGCTGTATAGGTATGGGGCATGCCCCCGCCAAGGCGTTACTTGGCGGGATGGCATACCTGCCATCCCAATCTCTTAGATCCTCCTAAGAACACCTCAGTGTCAATCAGTGATATTAGTAACTGTGGATGTGGATCCTGTGTTCAGACATGCCTCAGATCTCTGGCTCTGGGAGCTGCAGCAGAACTGCAGCAGAGATCAGCTGCTCCTGTGAGAGCCGTGGGAATCCCTCTCCCAGCATGGAGTGGCGTGTGTCTGGACTGCGGGTCACTAACTCTACTGACAGAGTCATCAGGCTGAAGTGAAGAGAGGCGATTAAAAATTTGCATCTCGTCGGAGGATATGTGGCTTCACTGTTAATATTCAAAGAATGCATACATAATTGGACAAATTTTTTAAATTTACAACTTCATGCAGAGTTAATTTTGTAATAAAAAAGGGGTTTGTCTTTACACATTTTCCTCTTAGTATGAACACTGCCCTGAGACAGTCATTTCGTGCACCATGGTGTTGCTTTAAATAACGATGAACCTGCGTGTGTGTGTGTGTGTGTGTGTGTGTAAATGGACTGCATTTATATAGCGCTTTTATCCAAAGCGCTTTACAATTGACGCCTCTCATTCGCCAGAGCAGTTAGGGATTAGGTGTCTTGCTCAAGGACACTTCGATACAAACCAGGGCGGCGTTTGAACCGGCAACCCTCCGACTGCCAGACAATCGGTCTAATCGGTCTTACCTCCTGAGGTATGTCGCGTGTGTGTACGTATAGGTAAAAAAACAAGTATCATAAAGACACTGTGACTTCACAAGAAGAGGACAATGACTACCAGAACCTTTGAAATGGAAACTGAGACCAGTTTCTGTGTCTCATTAAAAATATAAGCACGTTGTGTATCCTTAAAACCTGTTGTCTGAAGAAAATATCCACTGAATGTGGAGGGTCACCTTTCTGTATTTGTCCACAGGGCATTTTTATGTGAGGAGATGTTCATTTTGTTTCTTGGAGAAAAGAACTTTGATGCATCTTTATTTTTCATCCTCTTTACACAATCATTTTTGCTCACTGTACTTTACTGACCCTGTCCCTGTTCTGATTTAATGACTGTTGTGCACCTTTGCATTTCACATACATTAGGCAGTTATGGAGAAAACGAAAATGTTTCATTCTATTCCTCAAATGGAATATAAAAAAGGAAAAATAAATTGAAAAAACATTTCGATAGGAGGACTGTCTGTGTGAAGGAAGTATTTCAACCATGAACCACAGTGCATGATAGAGCAGCTTTAAAACATGTTGCTTCCTGTTTTAGACCCGTGTTTCTCAGCCTTGGTCTTGGGAACCCACGGTGCCTGTTTTTCTTCTAGCCACTACACACAAGCTTGTACTGTAACGGGCTGATAATTATTCTTAATTAGATACTTAATTGCACTTAATTAGACTTTTTTTCCCTATTGTCAATTAAAGGACAACTTCACCTTTTAAAGCTACGGTATACCAGAAATAGCAATGTATGCCCTTAAAAAAATAAATGTCCCATATTCACATCCCAGCAATTTAAATTGGTCAGACCAAGATATGCTTTCATGTACTGCGCCATGTGTGCTATTTGACAAATAATTCCAGCTGAATGAGGTTCCATTTTCCTTTGATTCACTTACAGACAGACAGGTGAAATCAGCCTCCATGCTCCACCAACATGAACTAAACCAGCCGATCACAATAATTAGTTCTCCTATCATGCTGAAGAGTTATGCTAATTAGAATCAGCTGGTTTAGTGCATGGTGATGGAGCAAATACACGGTCAGTCTTTTTACTCTTTGAAGCCGGGTTACCCACCTTACCCAGTGACGTGGGAGTGTCTGGGGAGGTTGAAGACCAGACAAGCTGCAGCATTCTGAATGAGTTGCAGGGGTCTGATGGCAGATGCCGGTAGTCCAGCCAGAAGAGGGTTGCAGTAGTCCAGGCGGGATAGTACCATTGCTTCGACCAGGAGCTGGGTTGAGTAGGTGGTGAGAAAAGGGCGGATTCTCCGGATGTTATACAAGAAAAATCTGTACGCCCGGCTTACTGCTGCAATGTTCTTGGAGAGGGACAACCTGTTGTCCATCACCACTCTGAGATTCTTGGCACAGTGTGATGATGTCACTAAGGTGTCCCCTAGGGAAATGGAAAAATCAAGGAGGGGAGAGGTTAGAGCAGGAATAAAGATTAGCTCCGTCTTCCCGGGTTGAGCTTTAGGTGGTGATTGTCCATCCAGCTCTGGATGTCCCTCAGGCAAGCGGAGATGCGGGCAGGGACCTGTGTGTCCGATGGTAAGAAGGAGAGAAAGAGTTGTGTGTCGTCAGCATAACAGTGGTAGAACAAGCCATGGGCAGAGATTACAGGGCCAAGGGATCTGGTGTATAAGGAGAAGAGAAGGGGACCGAAGACTGAGCCCTGGGGAACTCCGGTGTCGAGGGGACGGGGCGGCGATACTTTACCTGCCCAAGCAACCTGGAAGGAACGGTCGGAGAGGTAAGATTCAATCCAGTCCAGGACTGTGCTGCAGATCCCTGTTGCTGCCAGGGAGGACAGGAGGATGGAGTGCTCCACAGTGTCGAATGCAGCGGAGAGGTCTAGAAGAATCAGGACAGAGGCGAGGGAGGCTGCTCGTGTGGCATGGAGTGACTCACTGACCGAGAGGAGTGCAGTCTCTGTCAAGTGGCCAAGCCTGAAGCCAGACTGGTGGGGGTCAAGCAGGTTATTATGAGAGTAGAAAGCAGAGAGTTGGTTAGATGCAGCAAAGTGTTTTGGATAGAAAAGGGAGGAGAGATACCGGGCGGTCGTTCTGGATGACTGAAGGATCTAGCGTGGGCTTCTTCAGCAGCGGGGTGATGTGGGCCCTCTTGAAGGATGAGGGGAAACATCCAGAAGATAGGGAGGAGTTCACAAGGGAGGTGACAAATGGGAGGATGTCTGGTGTGATTGCCTGGAGGAGAGATGAGGGGATAGGGTCGAGTGCGCAGGTGGTAGGGCGATGGGAGAGCAGGAGCTGTGAAACTTCAGTGTCTGTAAGGAGAGAAAATGTGGAGAAACAGGGGGCGGAGGGCGCAAGGGGGGCGGAGGGCGCAGGGGGCGCAGAGGGGGCGGAGGGCGCAGAGGGGGCAAAGGAGCTGCGGATGTCTGCAATCTTTACGTCAAAGAATGCTGCAAAGTCATCTGCAGTGAAGGCAGACTGGGGTGAGGAAGATGGCACGCTGAGGAGAGAGGAGAAAATAGAGAACAGTTGATGAGGGTTAGAAATGGAGTTATAAATTTTAGTCTGATAGAAATTTGCCTTAGCGGCAGTGACAGCAGAAGAAAACTCTGTCAGGAGAGACTGATAGGCTGAAAGGTCAGATGGGTCCCTGGATTTGCCCCACTTCCTCTCAGCAGCGCGGATGCTGGCCCTGGAGGTGCGTAGGATGTCAGACATCCATGGACTGGGAGGGGATGAACGTGCTGGCCTAGGGACAAGAGGACATAGGGAGTCAAGTGCTGAAGAAAGAGATGAAGTTAGGGTGGAGGATGCAGAGTTAGTGGGGAGCTTGTAGAATGATTGAAAAGAGGGGAGGGAAGCAGTCACTCTGGGAGCGAGAGAAGAGGGTGAGAGGGAGCGGAGGTTACAGCGGACAGTGACAGTGGGGGTGGGAGGAGGAGAGGGAGGATGGGGAGCGAGAGGGAGGGAGAAGAAGATGAAGTGATGGTCAGACGTATGCAGGGGGGTAACCGTGAGATTGGAGCTGGAGCAGTTCTCAGGAAGATCTAGTCTAGGCGGTTGCCTGCCTTGTGGGTTGGGGGAGAGTGTTGTAGGGAGAGGTCAAAGGAGTGGAGTAGTGGTAGGAAGGCAGCAGACTGGGAGGCCACCTCCCAGGACGATCAGCGGGGTGCCGTCCTCAGGGAAGGAGCTGAGCAGGGTGTCTAGCTCATCCTGGAAGCTTCCCAGGGGCCAAGGGGGACGATACAACAGTATAGAGGTTATTTATAGTTTTATTCTTTTTGTATTAGTAATATTTTCCAGAGGCTAAAACTGTAGCATTGAATACTGTATGAATAAAGTGTAGAATTACTTATGCATCAAAATACATTCTGCATGTACATTGGAGGGCTTTACTTTACGTGTGTCACTTAGCAGTGTTGCCATAGTAACTGCAGTAGATTTCTGATTGGTTAAGAGTGTTATATTGACTGTTGTGCAGTAGCTCCTCATTCTCCTTTTGATGTTTCTCTGCTGATTGTTTGTGTTTTGGACATTAATGCTACTTTACTTATTCTAATTTAACTGTAAATGCAGACTGTTACTGTTTTATGAAGTCAAAGTAGCTTGATCATCAGAGCAGCAATTGTAAGACACATTCAACATTTTTGGCATGTTTGTGTTGCACATGTCACACATTTTCTGTGAACAAAAATATCCACAGCATCACGTTCCGAGCATGATTCAGGAAAGGCCACATATGAGAAGTTCCTCTTTTGTGTGCATTTAAACTTGTGCTCTGCAGGCTGAGGGTCAGTGTGCAGTTGAGACAGACTGGGTATTCTTTTGTTCTACAGTAAGTACATTTCTACCACTTGGCTCAAGCAAACTACAGATTAATCAGGTTGCCACTTTTATTGAAATTCAATTAAAAAGAACTGTACTGAAGTTGATTTATTCTGTCTATAATGGAAACACATTAAGTTCATTTTTCTAAAGAGACATTGTGGTTGTCGGTGATTTTCTATTTTGCCTAAAGGTAGAGAAATTACAGATTGAGTGTGAACATTGTATTCCTCAAATATTATCGTATATTGTGATAAACTGAATCTCATACAGGCAATTTAAAGAGTGAGTCAAAATAGACATTATACGCACTGACAGGACACCGCAATATGAATTAGCCTTTTGACTTTTTGCCATTTTAATCCAAAGTCATTTTGCCGTGTGGACTGAAATTGAAAGTAATTTGTGCTTGGTCACATTTGAGTTAACAATTACATAACACAAATACAATTCTTAACAAATAGCAATATTGTAAATATATGCACATACAATGTAATGTATTGATAAATTCAATACCATTTAAAGCTATGGACTATGTAAGAACAATGAAACACCATTCTTAACAGTGACTGTTGGGTAGGGTGGGGTCACAGTGTTTGTGCAGTACCAGGAAGTCACACTTGCAAACAGCTTCAGTATAAGGGCAATACTGGAAACACGCTTTTGTAGTTTGAAGAGGTCTGATGCTTTGGCCCTATAGGTCTGAGTTTTCACATGTTCATGGTTTTATCGTTTATGAAAGTATCTTTAAAAAGATTTAAAAGTATCACAAGCAATTAACCAATTGAATTATATGGAATTGGAACCACTCCAGCCAAATTATAATCCAGGATACATGCTAAAATATTCATTTTTTCATTTTAAAATGAAATATTTGGAGGAGGTCAAATGATTAGTCTCCCAAGCCTTATTTATATATCGATAAATGCTTTTTGCTTTAAAAGTAAAATTAAACTTCGCAAACATTCATGAACTCAACATGACTAAAACAGAGTTTTTAGATTGTGTTCATTTTCCATTTCATTGTGTTGTACATGTATGGTCTATTTATCTTTATTAAAGATTACTGATTCAAAAAAAAAAAAAAAAAGAAAACGATCCTTATTCTTATAATTTTCTCGTTCTTTAGTTTCATTCTCAACAAAACCCATTGCCCATTGTGAAGATGTCATGCCTTTGGGGAAAAAAATGGAAAAATATTTGAATTTTTTTTTTTTGTGTGCGTTTGGAGAAAGTCTTAGAAACTCAGAGGAGTGTTGACATGTCCAGTGAGTAAGGGCTGAATGACTGTGGCTGTGTTGTCTTCTTTTCTTGAGCTCATGTGTTCCTTTCTTTGGCTCTGACAGGACACTCAGTCACAACACATAACAGCCTATTTCATGTGCTTTCATTGATTTCTAGGATATATATTGGGCCAGGCGGTGCTGGACTACAGGCAACAGAAGAAGGGAACCAATTCCTGAACAAATGTAATTGTTTTATTGAAATATGCATTCTAAACTCTTCTGCAGTCTTTTGTCCATCAATTATGCTCTGTTTTGAGCATCAAGGCGTATTAAAGAATTATGTTTATGCAAGATGTGTGGTTCATGACACTCTGTAGGGCAGCCTACAATACATACAAATGATTAATAAAAAAAATAAAAGGGTGTCAGTGCTGTTTTCTAACTTCAGTTCCTCTGCTCCTCAGAGTCATGATTAAAGCACAGAGGTTCATCCTCATTGGCTGCCTGCTGCAAGGTGGGTCATTAAAGGGGTGGGGTCTAACTCTATACTGGAAAGATGTACAGCGATCCAAAGGGATGACTGTAGATTATTATGGTATAAAAACATGATTTTTATATATAAATTTGTGGAGAATGGATGTGCTTTATATTCATTATAATTGCAGCTTTCAGTCAGTAAAACGTTTATTGTATTAAATATGAATAAAACATTCGCACAGCAAAGTCTCGTGAGGTCTGTAAAGCTGCTGTTGTGTGTGTATAAAGCTGACCCAAATCCCCATATAGGTCCTGTATTTATTGATATGTGCTGTGTGTGTTGCAGGTGCCCTGGGGAGAAAGTTTGAAGTCTCGATGCCTAAGAGTATAGAAGCTCTGAATGGATCCTGTGTGCTGATTCCCTGCGGATTTGATATACAACCTCAATATGACAAAGATCTGACAGCTGCGGCTAAAGGACTCTGGAAAAAACGTGGAACTGACGGCGAAATCATGTTTGATTCCAACAAAACTGAGAACACAATTAAAGGAACATTAACTGGAAAACTGGAGGAGAAGAACTGCACCACAATCCTGAATCGCTTCCCTTTGACTCACACTGATAATTATTTCTTCAGATTGGAATCCCAGACTCTCATGTATAATTTTCCTACAGGTGTCAAAATTAATGTGCAAGGTACTGAATTTGCTGTTATGCCTTTTTTTTACTGTGTGCCATTGTGTTCATGCTGGGACCATACGTTTTTAAAATTAGGTGGAGGAGATAGAAATGCTGTCTTATATCAGAAATACACCTTGGATGCAGAAAAATAAAGAATGCAAAAAGAAATGACTTGTTAGTACATTACACATTGTAAATACTGTATGTTAATCAGACTGTTAATGTGGTGATTAGTTTGCGTTGACTCTCCAATCCTGAGACAGACAGTAACCCATCCTCATGTCTCCATGTCTCCTAGACTCTCCACCCAAACCCAAGTTAACCCCAGAGAGGGTGGAGGTGATGGAGGGGACCTTTGTGAGTTTGAACTGCTCTGCTGCAGCCCCCTGTCCCGAACTCCCCCCAAATCTGACATGGACCCCCAGGCTGAGTGACAGTGTGGATCAACTGCAAGAGAATGAGGATCAAACCAAATCTGTGTCTTCTGTTCTGACCTTCACTGCTTCCCACCTCCACCATGGGCAGAAGATCACCTGCAGGGCACTTTACACACTGCAACAAGAAGACACTCAGAAGACATCTGAGGCCAGTCTGACTCTCAGTGTTCTGTGTAAGAGAGCTGGATTTGAAAGTATTATTCTTAGCTTTTGTAAATCATTGATGAATAATAATAATAATAATAATAATAATAATAATAATAATGATAATAATAATTGCTTTGAGCTTTTTTCATGGTCAGTATGCTGTGCAGAATTATCACCATAATTGAATAATGACAATAAATACAATGATAAAAATAAAAATCATAAACAAGCAAATGTAAATTACCTGATGTTGTGCTCATCTGTTATAGCAGGGGAAGACAATCCTTTCTGAAAAATTCTGGTGTGGGTGCAGGTTTTTGTTTTATGCCAGCACTAATACATCTGATTCAAGACCTTGATTATTTCAATAATTAAATCAGGTGTTGTAATGCTGGGATAAAACTAAAACACAACGGACATTTTCAGATAAGATTGGACACCCCTATTTTAAAGCACGCAACTGTTACACATCATCAGATTGTGTATAACTCCTCACAAACTAAGAAAATAAGTTTTGTATTTTTGTATCACTTAGATCCTCCTAAGAACACCTCAGTGTCAATCAGTCCCTCCGGATCAGTGTTGGCGGGCAGCTCTGTGACTCTGACCTGCAGCAGTAATGCCAACCCAGCAGTGCAGAACTACACCTGGTATAAAGTGAATGGGACAGAGATGAACACTGTAGGAACTGGACAAAATATCACCTTCACTGTGACTGAGTCCAGTGGCAGCGAACAGTACTACTGTGAAGCACAGAATGAACATGGCAAGGAGAACTCAACTGTACAACTGGAAGTTGATTGTAAGTTTACCATCCTACTAATATTATGTCCATTAATTTTATTTTTTGCAAAATAAATGTGCTTTATATTTATTCTAATGTTATCACCACAGAAACATGAACACGTTTATTGTTTTTCACACTGGAGAACCAGGAAATCCTGTTTACCATCTTTTAATATTTAATCACATCAGTTTTTTGAACGTGGATTGAGAGTTGATCATAACTGAAAAACATATAACAGAACTACAGATATAAATGCAATCTTTTTTTTTTCCATTAGACCCCAAGAACTGACTGGTTCTCTCTGGGGATAAAACAGGCAGAAAGAGCCTTTTTTGTGATAAATGGCTGGGTGGTAGTGTAGTATAGGGGTCAGTGACCTGGTCTTGTAAATTATAGGGTGCAGGTTTGAATCCCAGGTGGCACACTACATTGTACTCTGAAGCAGTGTACTTACTGAACTGTGTCAGTATTTATTCAGTTATAGAAAACGATACTATTCAAAAAAATAAATAAATAAAACTAGTGTTAGTAGTCCTAGTTAAGCATTTCTCCTCAATGCCCTTTTATATAAAATATAAAATGTGTTGAACAGGTACGAACGAAGATTGAATATAATGGACTTTAATGCCAACTTCCCCTGATCAGTTCTTCATGTACAGTAATGCTTTTTTTCCCTCTCCATAGTCTGTACATACTGTACATGTTGTATATAGTCTGTGACAACAATGTTTTGGCAGCATGGGTCTAGTTATGTAAAATCAATGTGTTTCCAGGGCAATTTTTATCGGGAGTTAGGAAAAAAATATAAAATGCATGAGTAGTTGCATTTGCACTCAAAAAAGTTAATTAAACTAAAAGTTAATTTTACTAAAAAAAAAGTTGTGTTTTGTAAATTGTTTATTTTACAATGGCAATAGGGAGGTTTACCCTCATAAAAGACAAATTATTTTTCTTCCAGATCCTCCTAAGAACACCTCAGTGTCAGTCAGTCCCTCTGGTTCAGTGTTAGAGGGCAGCTCTGTGACTCTGACCTGCAACAGTAATGCCAACCCAGCAGTGCAGAACTACACCTGGTATAAAGTGAATGGGACAGAGATGAACACTGTAGGAACTGGACAAAATCTCACCTTCATTGTGACTGAGTCCAGTGGCAGTGAACAGTACTACTGTGAAGCACAGAATGAACATGGCAAGGACAACTCATCAAATGTCCAACTAAACGTGATATGTATGTTCAGTGCATCGATTATATAATTGTATAAATCATATTATTGTTATATGTGTGCAGCTGTGCTGTTTGTAACTGTGGATCCTGTGTTCAGACATGCTTCAGATCTCTGGCTCTGGGAGCTGCAGCAGAACTGCAGCAGAGATCAGCTGCTCCTGTGAGAGCCGTGGGAATCCCTCTCCTAGCATGGAGTGGCATGTGTCTGGACTGCGGGTCACTAACTCTACTGACAGAGTCATCAGGGAGGAGCAGCTGGGGAACACAGGCCTGAGGAGCTCCCTCACCATACGCCAATCACAGGGAGACACGCCCACTCTCCTCTGCGTCAGCACCAACACTCTCGGCTCCGCCAGCCTCCAGCTCCACGTCCCGTCTCCACAGCAACACTCGAGTAAATGAGCACACATTTCTCCTCTTTAACATATTTGTACATCATGCACTAATATACAGAGGTGCCCTTTTCAATGCAATTATTTAAGAGATTCTAAAAGTAGCATTGATGATACTGTAAACCATACAGTTAAATTCAGTTCTATGTTTTTCTCCCAGGTGACATTATTTTTAGATCTTTGTATTGGTGGACAGGGGTTTATTTTGTATCCTACTCAAAATTAATTTTGTTTTGAACGGCATGTTTCAGAACACAAACCAATTTTCTTTGTGCCACACAGTAGCTTTGTTCAAATCCATACATGGTTAAATGATTAAATGAATTCAGTAACTCGTAAATTAGTTAATTAATTAGTGAAAGTGTCCTGAAGGATGAATGTGTGCATTATTTTGGAGAGAACTGAAAGAATCAATGCTGTAAATTTTGCAGCTGGTTTCTCTGCTGTGATTGGGTAAATAAGTGCCTATATGTTTTATTTTGCCCTAAGTGTGTCTCGGTATCTAACTGAAATGTCCTTTGTTCAGGTTTCGGCAATCCTTCACTGCTGATTGGTGCAGCTGCCGGTGCTGGTGCCATGATGATGATATGCCTCATAATGCAGCACATTCTAAAGTAAGAGAAACTGGGGCCTGGACAGTCAGTATGAAGGGAAACTTCACCCTGGTTCCATGTTATTGTGTGATATTACTCAACCCTACTGCTGGGGTCATCATTTTTTAACTGTGCTCATATAGATGTGTGAATTGCCCTGTCTCGCGTCTGAAACACGTCTCGTCAACTTAATGTGTTTCTATGACATGCAGAGGTACTGTGGCAGATCTCAGAAATTGAGATGTATTTTCTGGAGAATGGATATCCACATCCTGAATAATAAAAAGTGTTATAACTGACACTTTTTCAAACCAAGTTATCACTGAACAAATCCATGTACCATGACTCCAATGAAAAAGTGGCAACTGTAAACAATCAGTATTCTGTATTCTGCACAAAGGGAGGCAGTTCACACAGCAAGGTGTGTGTTCAGAAGTCCCACAGTGGGGCGGTCCCTCTCAGCATTTATAACGTTCATATCACATCACATGGTGTGTAGCTTATGCTTAGCAAATCATCATTTGTTTTACGTTCACTGTTCTCCTAAATAAGGTCAACAGGGTTAGATTTACTGCTAGAAAGAGAGAGAGAGTAGAGAGAGAACCTCTAACCCCTCCCACCCACTACGAAGCAAATCAGCCATTATAAACTATGGACAATATCTATACATTACTGATCAGTTATGTTAATACTGTTAAAAACACACATACATAAACTTTAACATTTTAACTCCAACATACCATAAAAAATTATATTTTTGGGTAACGTTCCCCTTTAATCCTCGGGTGGAATCAAAAAAGATTTCTGACTCAATGAAACTGACGATCTTAGATTGGAAGAAAACTGCAAAAGGATATTGACTTGTGATTTGCGGGGAAGGGGGGCGTGGTTGTGAATGATGTGTTGGCAATATTATCTGAAAAAGAGATAATTTTTGAGAGGTAAGCTGACAGTTTCATCTCATTACTCCTAAAAAAAAACAGATGAGCTCCACCAATCACAGAGTGTGTTGGTAACAACCAGCAGAACAACATCAATAGAGATTGGTGGATGCTTTCTGGCTGCAGTACTTCTTTGGTTTTTCGCCATTCCTTCTCCATAATTTTAAGGAGGGAGGCTACAAACCATTCCTGTTTGGTTTTGATTTGTTGGTGTGCTACTTTGCTAAAGTATTGCCCCCCGTGATGGTGGAATTCAATTTCCAATATACAGAAAGTAGAAAAACAGGACTAAATGTTACACTGATCTCTGCAGTGATTATAATGAAAGTCGGGTGTGCATCAGCAGAATCTGTGTGCTATTCCCAGGAAGAAGAGACACAGCCAGCGCTCTGGAAGTAGAATGAAGGACAGCGAAGGGATCATACTGACAGATGGGGTGAGTCTGAGACAAACACACACACACACACACCTACACACACACACATGCCTATACAGTTACTTTTTTTATATGTTTGCCAGAGATCTTTCTTTCCATGTCTGAAAGCATATTCAAGTATATGGAATGCAATGTCTACTAATCAGAATTAGTGGACGTTCAGATGAGGGTACTACAAGTACTAGAATAATTACAAAAACATTAAATAAACAAGGCACTGGTCCTGATAGTTGGCATCCAAAAAAACACAAACAGCTAGAGCTGATCATCTGTAAACCACTGACACATCTTAAGGGATAGCCATGGGTTTTTGCAGGAAGAAAGTTACACCTAACACATTTCTTGGGGTAAGCTACAAAGCTACATAGTGATTTGAAGAGCTTATGCTTATATATTCCAAAAGGAATTTGATACAATATCACATGAGTACATTTGTAATATATGTACAGATGTTCTGTAATGTTTGTTATATAACGTTTAATTGTTTGGTCCCAGTAACTACTGTTCCCTTATATAACTGACTGTCAATTGAGAGAGAATGAACTTTAGTTGCATAGACATTTTTTGGTTTTGAGTGTGTGTGTGTGTGTGTGTGTGTGTTTATTTTCAAACTCATCTGCGTTTATTCTTCTGATAATCCAGTCAGGAGGGGGAACTAGTGGCACAGTCACTGCAGCTGTCTCTGTGCCTTAAACTTTTTAAAGAAAGAGGACAAGTATAGTTCTCAAGAGCTCTGACAGATCACGGTTTGATAATGTTACTGTCCTCCTCTCATGCCAGGATACTGTAGCTGCCCTATCATTTCCTTCCCAAATGCATTTCATTCTATGTCTCATAATAGACAAGTTAAAGTTTTCACGTTGTCTTCTGAATCTGGGCCTCACTTTAACCTGAACTACATCAAATGCATATGTATTTGAAATATTAAATGAAATAAAACGCTTTGGATGCTGGTAAAATTTGTAAACAGATGCATATGCCAGCAGAATCTTCAGGGAAATGCCTCACGGACAGAAGCGTACAATCACATGGGCGAATGCTTTCATTGTGTATTTTACTTGAAAACTTGAAAATCAATCAATCAGCAGGAAATTGAAAGTACACTGAAAAATCCTCAATTGTTCTAACCTAAAATTTAACTTCATTTTGTTGCACCATTTGATATGTTTTCAAATCCTTAGGTTCATTCAGATGGATTTATCCTAATGTTGACCTTTCACAAATTCACACGCTTTCTTTCAACCTCTTTGGGTCAGGCGGCCGCTCAAGATGAGGAATCGATCTACGCCAACAAGACCATGCTGTCGGGCGCGGGTGCGGTGGAAAAGGGGGACGAGGGCGCCCTGCACTATGCCACCGTGGATTTCTCCAAACTTCCCGGCACGGGTCGGGAACACGGAACGGGCATCGTCCTGGGCACTTCCAAACGGACGTCCGACTACGCCATGATCCGACACAAATCCAGGGAAGAGAGAGAAGGAGGAGAGGAAGAAGGTGAGGAGGTGCAGGAGGAGATGGGGAAGGAGGGCCAAGCTGAGCTGGGCACAGAGAGGGAGTCAGCCGAGGCGGGGGGCAAGAAGGAGGAGGAGTCTCGGCCGAATCTGAGCCCACAGGCCTTCGTCAACCCAGAGCCCACGGAGGAGGCCACCTACGGGAACATCTGCCCCTCCAGGCCCACTAAGAGGGCACAGCAGGAACTGCAGCAGCCGCCCGGGAACCCTGCTGCAGAGGAGGAGCAGGAGGAGCAGCGCCAGGAGGAGAACTCAGCAGGAGGCCAGGAGGACATGTACGTGGACATCATGAGCCCCCTGACGGAGGGTAACGGAAAGGGAATGGAGGAGAGTGCGTACGCCGAGGTCAGGAAACTCAAATAAGTCACCATGGAGACAGGCCAACTCATCACACCACGCTGCGGTCTCATAATGCCAAGATATTGCTTTACAGCACGATACATAACGTGCGTTATGTTGCAGTACAGATGTTACATTACAGTGTCATACTGAAGTAGAGTAACTTATGGGGTCCCAAATGCAACATAAAACTATTATTTCACCATGCATTTTCTTCTGCATTTAACTGAAATATCCCTATTTCTCTCAGATTTAATGGAAAAAGTCTTACATTTATTGTCTTTAAAATGACAGGTGTAAATATTTAATGTGGTATCCGAAAATGATATAAATGAGCTAAATGTTTTATTAATAAGGGTGTCAGGGTGCGTGGGGGGTTAGGACCCAAACGCAGAGGGGGAAAAACTCAAAACTCCAAAAGGTAACTGAAACAAAGACTTTACTTAAAACAGGACAAAGGGAACAAAAAGCCTCGCAGGGCAACTCTTCAAAAACACCAAGTAAAACTACAAAACACGGAAAACAAAGAAACTCCAAGGATCAAAAAAGCATGAAAACATGGAACATGGGCAGAAACACGCGCAGGGCAGAAACATGGGCAGACGCACACACGACCAGACAACCAAGGATCCAGCACCTGAGTCAAGGAAGAAGGAACTTAAATAGAACAGACACTGATGAGACACAGGAGGGCACCATGAACAATCAGGCCGCAGAGAGGGAAGGGAAAACGAGACAACCAAGAACCAATAATTGAACAATTGAAAACAATAATACAATTAAACAGGGTACAAGCAGGACACAAAACAGAAGTGCCGCCATCTGGCGGCCCAACAAGGGAAACACAGACAGGAACACAGAACCATGACAAAGGGTTTTTTTTTATTTTTACATTTTGCTATATCTATAACAATTTAGCTAATTCATTTAATTAATTGTATGAGATATTTAGCTAAAGATTTTGCTTAACGTACAAAACCTTTTGTTAAATGAATAAATATTTAATTAAATTTAAAATAAAACATATTTTGCAAAATGAATGTAACATTGACTAAATGTATGAAACATTAAGCTAAATATTTAGCTGAATGTATAACACCCTTTAATGTACAAAACTTATAGCTAAATATTTAACTAAATGTATAAAACATTTAGCTAAACATACGAGACTTTTAGCTGAATGTATAAAGCATGAAATATTTGAAGTATGAAACATTTGCTGACTATTTGAAACATTTATAATGGTATAAAACATTTTGCTAAATGTATGCAACCTTCACAGCCCGCCTTACAGTGGTTTACCAAAAGAAACATTCACCTTATTGTGGACAAATTTTGGGAAGTTAATTTTTGTGATGACTAAACACAACTAACTTTGCGTCAAGTGGTTCCCAGACGAGCCTCCGGTCTCTGGCTCTGGGTGTAACGGTGGTGGTGGTGGTCAACCCAATAGCATAGGAAGGCCGCTGGAGACTTGGATGGAGTTGCAAAAAAAATAGCAGAGACTTTAATCAGGAGATTAGTGTACAGAAACTAAGGGAGCTACTCCAGGAAATACAAAATACTCCAGGCTGTGAATAACGCTCAGAGAGTACCCAATCAGAAGCCAGCACAGAGCAGCAGGCTAATGGGCTCAAGACAGAGTGAGAAGCAAAGCAACTAAGGCAGAATAAGTGTTGTGATTCATTAACTCTCGAATCGCTAACAGGTGAACACACAATCTCATAATCAGAGTGATGGTTATGTCGCCCTCTGGTGACCAGCAGGAGGAGGTGCAGCTTGAATCCTCACATTGGGAGGTGAGTTGTTCCTGTTGGGGCAGTGGGAATCCCAGCATGGAGCAGCCGATACTTGTGTCTGTTTCTTAATGTCTTTCTTCAGGTCATCGCTGGAACATGCAGCAACAATGCCACACTCAGAGTGTGCTCGCATTGGTCAGCACTCCAATAGTAAACAGAGATGAACATTGAACATTGGCATATCCGCCATTTCAAAAACCAGCCTCAGTGCCATTTCACAAGCTTGCCAACTACTGATTTTGATGTTGTTATGCTACACCCTTCCTATGCTGTGGAGACCCCCCTACAAATTAGCATAAAAAATTTATACTTTCTTTGTGCAAAACACAACTTCATGTAAATCAAACAGATCCAGACCCCTCATTCTCTTGATCATTTTGAGGATTGTGTACCTTTTACACTTTTTACTATTTTAGATGAATATTATAGTTCTCCCTCAGAAAAGAGAAGGGAGCTAGCCTGGGGGAAAAAGTGCTATATCGAGTTAATTCATACATTTCTCTAACTGTGTGGGCACTATCTTGTTTGCTGAATAAAGTATTTAAGTTGTTTGTTCATTTTTCTTTTTTTGATAAGCCAACTCATTTCAGCATTTAATAAAATGGAGATATGCCTAAGTAGTCTACAGTTTGCCTTGCATCCTGTTTCCCTTGCATGTTGTTAAAATAATGAAGACCAACCTGGAGATCACTTGCTTCAAATAAAAAGAAATTCAAAAACTGAGCCTGAAAGAACATTATTAGAGCACCAGTTCAAAGTGAGCACATGACACATTGGGCATTATTATTATTATTATTATTATTATTATTATTATTATTATTGTTGTTATTATTATTTAGCATACATATTATTTATCTTGCCTTCAAACCTTCAAAAATAACAAAGGAAAACAACAAAGCAAAATAACAAAAATGGTATCCCAGGGGAAGGAATCCTTATCCAGCTGGGATCACACCCTATATAGCAAATAAAGGGACTAAACGAGAGTTAGGGTAGGACTGGAGAAAATGGGGTCAAGCACCTTCTAGAATCCACTGGGCAAACAAAGTAGTAGGGCTAGGCAAGAAATAAAAATGAGGTCAAACAAGCATTATCAACTAAATGATCACAATCCAAAAGTACAGAGCAAATTCAAAGAGTCTCCCCGGTAAAATGGCAAACCATGCCTTTTTAAAAGCAAGCAACCGGAGACAGACGGGCAATCTGATGATGAACCAGAGGGAAATCAATCAGACCCTCACACGTTCAGCAGAGACAAACAAAACGGAACACAAATGTTTTTATGACTGATGCCATAACAACACTGTAAAGCCTACGTAGCATTGTTATAAACCTGGTTTACAGTTTTTCTCGATTGCTAACACACTAAAACTGGTTCTTTTAGCAAAAACTCCCAAATTATTACTTCTGTTCTCAGAGGACCAACACATCTCTCAAAACTATAAACACTTTTCGCTTGTTTTAACACATGCTGTAAATTGTTAAACTTTTTCTGCAAATCTCTACAAACAAATGCTCTCATGAATCACTGGTTACACACTGTGCTCATGCAACAAACACTAGTAGTCAAAACAGTTAACTCAAGTTATCACAACCTAAACTCAGGTAACACACCTTTCTCTAGGTGCAAACACTTGGCAGCAAAATTGTTTACACACCTGATCACAATCTCTGGATCAGTAAATAGGGCCACAGTTTGCGTCTGTGTGCTTTTGAACAATGGATCCTCAAAATGGACAAGCTGTCCAAAGATCAGGAAGACAAAGGAGACGAAGAGGCAGGAGACAATTTGTCCCAGACGAAATACGTGCCACCTTGACCATGTGCTGGTGCATGATATGATGATGAGGGAAGCTGGACAGAGAGTTCAGCCAAACTTGAATTGTTTCACAGTGGCATCCATTGTCCATACTTTCAGACAAGAAAACAGGTACTATAATTTACTGTAATGTTACATATTGTATCTGCTGTACTACTGTGAGAGGATATGCTGTCTATGTAATGTTGAAGTGTATTTACAGACTATATGTTCTTTAGATTTTATTGCTGTTTTTGTTTATAGTGCTGCATATACTGAGTTCCTTTTATGAATGCTACTCTCCTTTGAAAATACTACATGTTTTTGTTCCTTCAAGTGTGTTGTGGTTACTGTACAGTACTTTTCACTCAGCATCACTTTTCAGTACTACAGATAAAATATTTGGAAATTTGCACACTCCCTCATTTGTTAGTAGTGTAACATTGCAAAGATCAAAATCTGAAAACCATAAAATAAGTAGAATAACCAGGAGAAAATAACTCCTTACACACTGTTATAAAATGTTTTTGCAGTAGTGCTTAGAATTTATCTCAATGGTGTGTTATGGGTAATCTACATTGTCTGTGTTTTCGATGGCTTGCGTGTGCCATTTGAAGGCAAAGTTTAATTTTGATGGAAGAGCATATGTTTTTGAGAAGATAATTTGAGTTTGGCATGGATGTTTGAGGTTTCTGCTGATTGATGTGTAGTTTTGGGATTGTGTTAATAGTTCTGAGAAAAAGGGAAATTGTTTCATTAAATGTGTCTTAACAATCAAAAAAAACTGTAACAACTGTTATTACCTTTCAAGACAGCTCTTCAAAGTGTTACCAACTTTTTACTGCATCCTAACAAATTAGGTTGTGTATCCAGAGTCTGTAAGTCCTTCATTTCATTACAGTTGTTTGCGATTGCTTGCACACTTGTTGCGGAATTTGGCTCATTGTGTCAAAACTCTACACACAAGCCAAATAAGACACAACACTTGGAGATAAACATCTCACTTCTACGTCAAAATGAAACTCTGCAATCAAAATCTAACAATCCTTTTTCAAAATGACATTTTTGCAACAAAATGATACACACATGCACCATTTGAATTACTCTTTCAAAGCAGCAACAACACACTGATGTACTTTATACAAAACACTGCTGTCTTTAGTACTTTGTATACCTTTTTAATTTTCTCATACAGGCTTCTGTGAAAGATTGTTCCAGTACAGTACATCTACTAAAATGTCAATGAACACAAAAATAGAAAGGCTTCAGAAAAATATATATACAGCTTATTTTTTTTGCCATTGCAGATTTTTACAAAAACAAAAAAAACACAAAGAAAAGTAGAATTACAGTACAGTAATCAATACAATATGTTACTGTAAAGTCACAGAAACAAAAATAATTAAATAAATAAAATTACAGTGCAATGGTTAAACAAAACATTGTATTGTAAGGGATTGTAAGGGATGGGGTGGATGGTTTATGGATCCCGCCTTCTGTTAGGGTCTGGCCACACGCAATGTCATCCCTGGCTAGGCAACAGGGAAAATATTGCCTTGCGTGCCGTATCCAACCATGGATTTACCCCACCTCAATGTCTCCGCATGCCTCTTCCATTGCTTGCAGAAGAGGCAGGCGGGCATGTGGTTGGCGGTCATACACTTTTCAATGCCAAGCCAAAAAGAATTCCTCAATCAGATTGAGAAATGGGGAGTAAGGGGGCAAGTATACAATGGTGAAGTTATTGTGGTTGGTGAACCAGTCCCGGACCAGAGCAGCCCGGTGGAAACTAACATTATCCCAGATGACAACAAACCTGGGCTGCTCTGGTTTGTCCTGTACAACTGCATTATGTAGTGTATCCAGAAATGTGATTATGTGTGCAGTATTGTAGGGACCTAGGGTGGCATGGTGATGGAGAACTCCTTGCAGACTAATGGCGGCACACAACGACGCCTGGTTTTAGCTAGACTGAATCCAGCTTCATCAATGAAAATGAACCAATGAGGCTGTGCAGCTGCATCAAAGTCCAGGACTCTCTGTAACAGAAACTGCACACACTGTACCATGAATATGGTGTAACTCAAAACACAGGACTACAATGTCTACATTTTCACACAAGGATGGGGGTGGGGTGGGGGGTGGGTTGGGTCATACGCATTCAGTCAAAACTACAAGCCACAGACAAGGCAGGTGCTTGCTGTCTTGCCTGTGGCAGCTACTGAACACCCGCAATCACGACCGGATTTATCACCCCCAGGTTTCAATGCCAATGTTACAATACAGCCCATCACAACTGCTCACTCTCAATTCTCGCTACACTTTTGCCTCACTCTCCTTCCTCCGGTGCAGAAAGCATGGCATTCTTCACACCCGATACCTACACCGGGGGCGTCGTTGCAACATCCACGCTGCCACTACAACATCAGCACAATCTATCCCATCCATATGGACTATCGATCGCTCTGCAACGACACGAGGAATCAGCACCCACCTCGCGGATTATTCTGTTTTGCGTTCGTTCCCCACAGCCCCTCCAGTAGCCAAACAGTCAATTTGCCATGCCAACTTTGCTCTGCTGAACATTCACTCCATTAACAACAAATTCCCACTGCTCCATGAACTTATTATTGACAATAAACTGGACTTTCTTTTTTTGTGTGAGATCTGGCAGCAGCCAGGCGTCTTTTTCTCATTAAACCAAACCATGCCCCCAGGTTTTAGCTACTTTTGCAAACCCCGCCCCTCTGGTAGGGGTGGCAGCCTTGCAATCATCTTTAATGTAAAATTCACACCATCTGAAGTTTCCCTCCCAGTTTCTGTTACATCTTTTGAATACATTGCATTTAAATTACACAGTGTCATTATTGTTCTCATCTATCGCCTCCCTAAACCAAATCAAATTTTCCTGTCTGAATTAACTGAAACTACTCTCATCTGCCTGTTCCCTGTCTTCCCGTCTACTGCTACTGGACGACTTCAACATACAAGTCGACTCCACTCATTGTACCCCTGCCTCCGACCTCAATGTAGTCTTGGGCTGTTTCAACCTCACTCAACACGTACACTTCCCCACACATTCCAAGCGCCATACTCTTGACCTTGTCTGCTACCAGTCTCAACATCTCAAACCTCACCAGCTCTCAGTTCACTTTGTCTAACCACAGACTGATTAATTTTCTCTTGTCCACCCCTGCCTCTCAGCCCAAACAGCCGTGAACCATCTCCTTCCGGACCACCAACTCCATAAACCCTGCCCACTTTGCTGCTTCAATCACATCTGCCCTACCACTTGACCGCACTGTACATTCCCCTGAAGAGTTCGCAATTCAGCTGTCCACCACACTATCCAGTACCCTCAACTCTTTTGCCCCCTCAAAACTAAGCTGGTCACCTTTGCCACTCCATCCCCTTGGTCTACCCCTGAGCTTCGTGCCATGAAGCAGACCAGCCGTCGCCTAGAACGCCTCCAAAATAAAACTGGTCTCACTGTCCATGCCCAAGCCCACCAACTCCACATACAGACATACACTTCATGCAATAAAAGTGTTTCCTCAAACAAAGTTACAGTCAACTGTTCATCGTTTGAAAATAAATTGTCCTAAGTAAGTTGGAGATGAAGGGGTGTAAATGCAATTTCATTTTAGTGTGTTTGTTTGTAAGATGCATGTGTGTGTCCATTAACCTGTCTGTGTGTATTCATGTGCCATGTTTGTTTGTGTACTTGTGCATTTGTGTGTGCCCATGTGCATGTGGTTGTGTATATCTGTGTATAGATGCATGTGTACTAGTCACTGTTTGCGTGTTAATGTGTGTTGTGAACTCTCTCAGCCAACGGGGGGTTGAGTGACGGAAGAACCAGCACGGTGAGGCAGAGGTAGTGTTTAACAAAAAAGGTCTTTAATAATTGTAATGAGTGGGGGTAGGGGTAGGGGGAGCCAAAAACAACTAAAAAGTCTTCCCGGTCGGGGTATCAGTGCTCCGCTCCAGGTCTTCACAGCCTCTTCTGGAGAGAAACGAAAAAAGAAGTGGGTTAAGGGGGGGACATGGCGTGGTCAGCCCGATCCGGGTCCGGGTCCGGTTCCTTGCTCCGGCTGCCGGCTGGTGATCCTCCGTTTCAAGCGAGTTGGCCCACGGCCGCTTCCAGTCTCTTCCCGGGGTAGAGTCGTCCGGCGTGGCTACGACGGAAGCCCCAGCAACTCTCTCCTTCCTTGGGTTGTGCTGCTCTATATAAGCCTGCCTGCTCGTTAGTACAAGCAGCTTCAGGTGGGCGCCGGCAGCCAGTCCCGCAAGCAGCTTCAGGTGTGTGGCAGAGTGGAAAATTCCACCTACCTTCCCTCTGCTGCAGCCCTGTCCATGGTGCTGCCGGTTGTCGCCTCAGTTGGTCTGCCGGGGGCTGTCCAGGGTCCTGAACGTCTCTAGACAGGGGTTTGCTAGGTACCGCCCACTCACCACTTTTCCCAGCGGCCGCCGGTGTCGATGGGCTCGGCCGTCCTGGTGGTCTCGTGGGGAGCACCGATAAGGGATCGGGGCGCCACAGTGTGTATGTGTGTGTATGTATGTGTGTGTTAATGTGTGTTAATGTGTGTGCGTATGTATGTGTGTGTGTTAATGTGTGTGCATGTGTGTGTGTGTGTTAATGTGTGTGCGTGTGTGTGTGTGTGTGTGTGTGTGTGGGTGTGTGTGTTTCTGTGTCTGTGTGTGCTTTAAGAGTAAAAGCCTCTTAAAAGCCACACTAGAAATATCAAGGGGGTGGGGTGGGTGGTTTACTTACTTCCTTAGATCTACTCTTTTTTGTTTTAAGGCCAACACAATGCTTCTAATTATACTGTACTCAAAACCGCGGAGACAGTCAGCTGGAGATATCAGACCTCCCCGCAGGCCACCGCGCAGACAGGAACACCACAGGTACGGCTCACTTCCTCCCTCTGTACTTCCCCCTGCGAAAGGGAACCCGTAGCGTGGCCGCTTTTGGGAAAAAACGGGCTTGCTGGCGCTCAAGGTCATGGGTAGCTTCAGACCCCAGGTGGGGGGCGTTGACTTGTTGAGTGATGTATTCGAACCGGAAAAGGGATACGTTGCACGTACAAATGTAATGCTTGTGAGTCACTCCACATAAGAGATATCTGCTAAATGTAAATTGCTTGCTTTCTGGGTAAAAAAAAAGTAAAATGTGGAAAAAGCCTAGCTCTCCTTATATCTGCACCAGTGTATGTTGTGTGAAGGAAGTCTGCTAGCTAGCCGGCTTGAGGATCGACAAACCTCAAGTACTGTGATAAAGTATTTTTCCCCTTCCTGGTTTCCTCTAGTATTGTGCATTTGTCACACTGAATGGTTTTAGATCTTTAGACGAAATGTAATATTAGACAACGCGAGCCTGAGTAAACACAAAACACATGTTTTAAATTATCGCATTTTTATTTAATAAAGAAACTTAATAAACACTTATATCACCCATGCGTACAAGTAATTGCCCCTTTAAACATAATAACTGGTTGCATCACGCTTAGCAGCAATAACTGCAACCAAATGCTTCCTATAATTAGATATCAGTCTTTCACATCACTGTGGATGAATTTTAGCTCACTCTTCTTTGCTTTCTGAGTTAAAAAAATGTGATTGTCGTGTGATTTAGCTTTTTTATCATTCGAGAGATTAAAGGGATAGTTTACTTTCTGTGGTTTCAAAAAATATATTATTTCAGTTTTAGGGTATGTTATCAATTGGCTGAGAGATTTTGTGTGCAATGAAGAATATTGCCTACAATAAATAAATAAATAAATAAATAAATGTACCTCTGGAAACAAAAATATATTCTTATAGACACTTAAATATATTCTCTTACTTTTGGCAGGCCATTTTCAAGCACACTGGTCATCAGAAACTGTAAATACGTTATAAAAATATCATTAAAAAAGTAAAAAAGTAAACTTTCACTTTAATCTCTCGAATGATCGAAATGCTAAACCACACTTAGAGTCTTTGAGATAGGAAATCTGACCAAGACAGTAACTGTACAAAAAAAGTTGTCATGACAAAAAAAAAACCCCAGAAAAAACCAACACACACCAGTTAAATCACAGTGCAACAAACATGGGATTTAATATTATATTAGCCAAGAATACTAGTGCCTCCAATTTAAACTTTTTTGAAAGTTTATCCACGCTAAGGGTGTATGGGAAATGCAGTCTTTCTGTGAATCGTGAATATCGTAATGATACCTTAATAATGCATCCACAAGGCCTCACAACACTGCAGAACATTGTCTCATTGTCTGGTGAGAACAGGCTTCTTTCGAGTATGCTTCTGTTATTCAGTTAATAACAAAACAGGAAGCCAGACTAGATGACATTTCTTGAAGAAATTTTTTTTTTATTCAAAATTATACAGTATGCTGTTATATGAAATAAAAAAAACTGATACAAAATGAACAAAACTGTCACAAAACCACTGATGAAAACTATTGATCTTTCAAAGAATCCAGAATTAAAATGATTAGGCTACTTTTTCCATTCACACAGTAAAATATTCAGTGCTAAACTGCAGTTCACACAATTGAGACCACACTGCATTAAAAGAAACACGCAGTCAGCGTCATACTCATAAATGTGTTACAGGGAACTGCCAAAATAAACTGCCTGCTCACGTCCTACATCGATGTTCGTAGTGAGCTCATGCTCGTCTGTTCTCGCCTCGCGTCTCCGACCAATGCAGGACATCGCGGTCGAGGGGTATACTCCTTCAACCGCGGTTGCCCCTGGTTACCCTCAGGTTCTTTTGACAACATCACCTAAACCGTTGTTCCCGGTGGAAATGTCAGCATGTTCAGCAGCCTTCGTCACTGAAACACCCCGCCGAAAACAAGTGCTCCCCAAAAAGGGAATCCTGGGGGAGAAGTGGGAACACGCTGGGATATTTAAATGTTTATATTACATCTGGATCCACCCACAACCTGTGCAGAAGCACCCCTGCAGTGAAGTGACCCCGGAGGAGATCTGGAGCTCCCCAGGAGCTCTGGACGTCGGCTCAAGATATCGCTCTCCTCCCAGCCTCGTGCAGACAGGAAGGAACACCACAGGTGCGGGTCACTTCCTGTCTCTGCACTTCCCCCAGCGAAAGGGAACCCGTAGCCTAGAGTGTCGCTTTTGGAAATGGGCTCGCACCTCAAGGTCACGGGTTCAATTCCTAGATGGGACGCTGACTCTTGAGTAGATAGGTGTTTCCAACCTGTGCAGAAGCACTTGCTTTCAATGCACTGTGTATCCCTCTTTTACTGAAGCGTTTCTATCATCATCATGGTAGTTACCTGTATTGCAGTCTTATCCAGATTGAGCAAAAATCAAAATCAAAACCGTATCATTGTGAGAGTAATATTTCATCTCATAAAAAACACGTTTTCAACGTACAAAAATGCCAAGTTACTCATACATACAAGACCAGTCCAGGCCTGCCATTAAAAGTATTGATATCAAAATGACGCCAAGTTACGGTACTACAAACAATATAGACTATCTTGCCTCACCGAAATTAAATAAGATGTATTCCAAAGCAATGCTACCCAATATTTCCTCAATTCTTTCAAGTCACTTGGCCCTGTGTTTTGTAATCTTACCATTTTACAATGTCATGCAAATTTTGTGTCAGATCAAAGAGTCAAATATTTCGAATTGCCTCACAGAGCACATTGAAATTCATGTACAAAACTGCTGGTAAGTAACTACAGGAAGAATATTTCTCCACTAAACATGTTTATACTTGCTTCTGAATTGAATTTGAGTACATGTACAAGTCATTGTATATTTGCTACGTACAATAAATACTGCATGTAAAATACATATTTTACATATATACATAGAGAACTTCTTTATCCCCATGGGGACATTTCCCTCGCATCATGTTACATTCACATTTACGAACACACACTCATACCAAGAAACATACTATCATTCACGCAACAGAAAAGCGGGGCAGCGAAATACATACATACCAATACAAATTGGACATATACACGCTATTCAATCAATCTTGACTGTGAGCCATCCACACATATGTTTGGCCTGTCCATGTAATGCATGCTTATACACACTGGGCCAAGTGACTTGAAATAATTGAGGAAATATTGGGTAGCATTGCTTTGGAATACATCTTATTTAATTTTGGTGAGGCAAGATAGCCTATATTGTTTGTAGTACCGTAACTTGGCGTCATTTTGATATCAATACTTTTAATGGCAGGCCTGGATTTTGGCAGTCTGAATGAATGAGTTATTGACGGTGTATGTCTTGTATGTGTGAGTAACTTGGCATTTTTGTACGTTGAAAACGTGTTTTTTATGAGATATTTCTTTTTGCAAAGCGTTTTATTACGAGAGTGAGAAATGCGAAGTGACCCTGTAAGGAACGGTTGTGGATTATGGCTATCCTTGTGTGAATTTGTACAGTCTGATGAGCGTGTACGTTTAGCAGTTTCGGTTAGCTATATATGTAAAAACAGTGGCTGTGACAATTGGTGCGGTGGCGTAATTGTAAAAACGCATCAGAAAAGGTGAACTATGTCCAGTGTATGTAGGCTACTCACGGATTTGACGGGCATCCAACGAGCCTTGATTGACAAAAGAATCAGCAAGCCCGTAGAATTAGAGCTCCCTAGGTCGCAACTTCTGTACCGTTCTGTCCTGCTCCGTTGTCTGTTATTTCGTGAAAATGCACTTTTAGTGTTTGTAAGGTTTATAAGGCATTTTGATAGGCTTATCTGCAGGTAGGAATCCTCTTTGCTGTTTTGTTAAGCTAGAACCGGAAAAGTTGATAGTGGAGAATAGGAGCAGACGCATATGTCCCAGCAGGCTTAGCATATGAGAAAATAACAACAGTGTTATTCCTTTTTCCTGTCACTTGTTACATGTTGCCCCATCCCTGCACTTCTTGGTAAATTGTATTTGTCCTAATACCCTAGCTTAATCTTCTGCCTAGTTTGGCTTTGCAGATGTTAGACCAGGATAGTGTTCATTGTTCTCGGCTAGAAATAGCTGTACAAAATAAGTAACTGTACCTTACTGAACCCGTGTTCAGCAGTTGTCTACGATCATGAAAATGCACTTCTTGTACGTCGCTTTGGATAAAAGCGTCTGCCAAATGAATGTAATGTAATGTAACAACAGTGTGAGATAAATTAGGCGAAATGATGAAATTGCGTAGTTGAAACAATATGTTTTTAGCAGAATGGGCATGTAGGTGAAGGTTGACATGATGACAGACTATAGTGCGAAGGAAATTAAGTGACCATGAGCGAGCTTAGTTTCCTTATCAAACGGTAGCCTATATATAACAGTCCGTGTTAAACGTTAGTTGTTGAAGTGGAGGGTTAAATAACGTGTGCAATCTATTGCACTAATGAGTTTTTCTCATGTTCAGTGCTAGTTATATTTATGAGTGAATCATGATTTTAAATGTAATGTTTTAATGCGGAGTTGCAGAACGTAGGCTACATACGTAGTAATTGTTTGTATGTGGCTAGATAGAGAACAGGGCGAGGTAACATGAATGTAGAAACGTGGCGTTTGCTGATAAGAAGGTTTTGTAAGGTAGCCAAGTGAAGAAATATAGTTAGTAGAAATGGCACAGTGGTGAACTGGTGTAACTTGTTAATAAAAGGAATACATTTGACGTCATGAAATGCATATGGGTGGCCGTGAGTGAGTTTTGGTAAAGCAAATATAAGCGTAAGAAAACGTTAGTAAGAGGAAATGATCTGCCTGAGGGCGAGGCAGGATTCAAGCCTTAAACCGGAGGTTTACCAGTCTGTGACTTTGTTAGTGCAGCACCATGCCATAGCTATGCAATGCATGAAATATCATTAGCAAACCTGCCGGTGGTTTTAAAGAAGAACACAGGCCAGTAAGCACAGAAGAGCTCCCGTTGAATCCATATGGCTTAGCAATATTGTAGCCGGTTAATAACTGAACGTACAGACGGTACGTCATAATGCATATGGCTTAGCAATATTGTAGCCGGTGAATAACTGAACGGTGAATGGCGGGTAGATATGGTGCAAAAGCAATAATTGATAAGTAGTAGACAATTATTAGTGAGGGTCGAAGCAGATTAAAGGAGTAACATGGTGTTTGAACGTGACACTTCCCAGTTGTCTTTAGGCAACAACAAAACAAATGTGCATAATTATTTTATTATTCAGTCATTTCAATGTACTTTAAAACGTATTTTTCTAAGCTTAAATTTTCCACTATAAAAGTTCACCCGAACCGTCTGGGCGTGGTAATGGGAACTGTCAGTTAGCTATGATTGACAGACCGTGCCCCGTTACCATAGCTACCCCCTTGATAAGCGATCTTTTTGGGAGACTTCACAAGCTAGCTGGCTTAGTAGTATATGAAGTATCGATAGATAGCTAAGATAAGGACGTTGACTTATATCCAATTATAATTTTTGCTATCTAGCTAGCCAAGTGAAGATGAAAGCACAACTATAACGTCCTCATAAAAGCAAACTAGCTAGCTAACGTTATCGATAACATTGCCTTATGAAAGCAAACTACCTAGTTAGTTAGCTAGCTAGCTAGCTAGCTATCCTCTGGATAGTTTCTTTTTTTTTAATGGAGGGGGAAAAAACTACGTTTTATGAAAAATCGGTATACGTGTGGACAGGGCCTAAAATGTGGGGAATATTTTTACGCTTTTCATAAACACTCTCACCGTTGGATTTCTGTAAACAAGAGAAGTCTGTTCATGTCTTTCAATATATTTTTAGGCATAAATTAAGTTCTACATCATGACTGTTTTTTTTTCAGGATTACAATGCAGTTATCTGCTGTTATATGTTATCATAGCAACACTGATTTGTCTGAATGTACTGACAATTGTATTCAGTATCTTCAAAATGAAAAGGTGAGTATATCTTTTCAATTTGATCTTTTATTTATTAAATGTTGACAAAATATACCTTTATCATACAAACATAAATCATAAAACAAATTATTATTTTTTATTGTACCTCGTTTTAGCAGATGTTTCAACTGAAAACCAATTTGCAATCACAACCTGAAGAATCAAAGTGGATGAGAATGCAAGTGTTTCCAGTCATTGAAATTGTATAGTAGTATAGAGTATTATAGAGAGTATTATAGTTACAAAAAGGCAATTATTCTTTCAGTAAAATGTCACTAAAATTAAAACCATCCCTTACAGTATATGACTGAGGTCTGCAGAGGCATATTGTATGAGCAGAGGCAATAACACATTCTATCTCTACTCTGATTTTCATGTCTCCAGTTTGTCTAGAAAACTGAAGGTGAGTCTCACCATCCTTTCCTCTTCTTCCTCTTCTGAAACACTCTGCAGCTCAGCCTGATTTCACCTCTATTTTACATTCACACCATCTGTGTGTCTTTTCCTTTAAAGGGGGGGAGGGACGGGGACACATATGCCAGTCTGCAGCTCCCCAACATCAGACCTGAATATGACGTGCTGCATGTGAGCAGAGAAGTGTGATACAGAGAAATACACACCAGGGGGCGCCACTAGGCTGAAGTGAAGAGAGGCGATTAAAAATTTGCATCTCGTCGGAGGATATGTGGCTTCACTGTTAATAATCAAAGAATGCATACATAATTGGACAATTTTTTTTTAATTTACAACTTCATACAGAGTTAATTTTGTAATAAAAAAGGGGTCTGTCTTTCCACATTTTCCTCTTGGTATGAACACTGCCCTGTGACTATGTCATTTCATGCACCAAGGTGTTGCTTAAAATAACCATGAACCTGCATGTGTGTGTGTGTGTGTGTGTGTGTGTGTGTGGGTGTGTGTGTGTGTGTGTGTGTGTGTGTGTGTGTGTTCCTGTGTGGGTGTGGGTGTGTGTGTGTGTGTAACTACAGTTAAAAAAACAAGGATCATAAAGACACTGTGACTTCACAAGAAGAGGACAATGACTACCAGAACCTTTGAAATGGAAACTGAGACCAGTTGCTGTGTCTCATTAAAAACATAAGCACGTTGTGTTTCCTTAAAACCTGTTGTCTGAAGAAAATAACCACTGAATGTGGAGGGTCACCTTTCTGTATTTGTCCACAAGGCATTTTTATGTGAGGAGATGCGTCTTTATTTGATGCGTCTTTGATGCGTCTTTATTTTTCATCCTCTTTACACAATCATTTTTGCTCCCAGTATTTGACTGACCCTGTCCCTTTTTTGATTTAATGACTGTTGTGCACCTTTGTATTTCACATACATTAGGCAGTTATGGAGAACACGAAAATGTTTAATTCTATTCCTCAAATGGAATATAAAAAAGAAAAAATAAATTAAAAAAAAACAACAAAAAAACATGCAGACCCATGTGTACTGTTGCATGGTAATTGTAAACCTCACTTTTGCTGTTTCTTATTTCGACGGGAGGACTGTCTGTGTGAAGGACGTATTTCAACCATGAACCACAGTGCATGATAGAGCCGTTTTAAAACATGTTGCTTCCTGTTTTAGACCCCTGTTTCTCAGCCTTGGTCTTGGGAACCCACGGTGCCTGTTGGTTTTTCTTCTAGCCACTACACACAAGCTTATACTGTAACGGGCTGGTAATTATTCTTAATTAGATACTTAATTGCACTTAATTAGACTTTTTTTTCCCTATTGTCTATTAAAGGACAACTTCATCTTTTAACGCTACGGTATACCAGAAATAGAAATGTATGCCCTAAAAAAATAAATGTCCCATATTCACATCCCAGGAATTTAAATTGGTCAGACCAAGATATGCTTTCATGTACTGCGCTGTGCGAGCTATTTGATTAATAATTCCAGCTAAATGAGTTTCCATTTTCCTTTGATTCACTTACAAACTGACAGGTGAAATCAGCTGGGGTCCGGTTTGTTGAGAGCAGAGGTGGGTAACCCGGCTTCAAAGAGTAAAAAGACTGACCAGGTATTTGCTCCACCAACATGAACTAAACCAGCTGATTACAATAATTAGTTCTCCTATCATGCTGAAGAGTTATGCTAATTAGAATCAGCTGGTTTAGTGCATGGTGATGGAGCAAATACATGGTCAGCCTTTTTACTCTTTGAAGCCGGGTTACCCACCTCTGGTTGAGAGAGAGTGTGAAAACCTGAAAACATCCGTTGAAAACGAATGGAGCTTAGATACATTTAACCACACAATTATGGTTAAGTTGAACACATTTTCATCAAACTTCATTAATAAAAATCTTTACTTTTGCTTTCACAACAAACCTATGTGCACAGTGGGTCTACAGGCCCAGGATTGTAAAACACTGACATAGACTAAAAAATGTGAAGTATTTAAATTTATTGGTGGTCATGCATGTTCAGAACCACTTGAAAAGTATTTAAGTGATAAAAATTGAGGTGCTAGGTGAGGAAAGGGAAAGAGATATCTCTTTTTATATATTCTGTTGTATTTTCTGTAATTTTCTGAAAAGATTATGTTTGGATGGGCATTGATGTAGCATGTGTTTGGATAAGAACTATTGAATATATTACAACCTTCTGTCTCTGTATGATTTCGCTGACGGACTGTGCTTGTCGATTACAATATGTGCAGCAGCAGTTTGAACTGCGAAAGCTATCTGAATCTGGAAGTAAGGATTAGCTTTTCCCATTGTGAGGCAGTTCTGCTAAGCACCCAGCAATTGACCATAAAAGTTTATTTATAATTGATTACTCCTGATTTGTTGAACAACATACTGTATATCAGCATTGTATTAGCTAAAATAATTATAAATCCATCTATAATAATAATAATAATAATAATAAGTTAATATTGTACAATGTTTCTGTATCATTTTATTCTTTTTGTATTAGTAATATTTTCCAGAGGCTAAAACTGTAGCATTGAATACTGTAGAACCAGAAAGTCTAGAATTACTTATGCATCAAAAGACATTTTGCATGTACCTTGGAGGGCTTTACTTTATGTGTGTCACTTAGCAGTGTTGCCATAGTGACTGTAGTAGATGTAGTCTGATTGGTTAAGAGTGTTATATTGACTGTTGTGCAGTAGCTCCTCATTTGTCCATTCTCCTTTTGGTGTTTCTCTGCTGATTGTTTGTGTTTTGCGCATTGATGCTATTTTACTTATTCTAATTAAACTGCAAAGGCACACTCTGTTACTGTTTTATGAAGTCAATGTAGCTTGATCATCAGAGCAGCAATTGTAAGACACATTCTGCATTTTTGGCATTACATTACATTACATTACAGGCATTTAGCAGACGTTCTTATCCAGAGCGACGTACAACAAGTGCATCAGTTCAAGGTGCAGAGGTGCAGTAAAAACACAATAGAGTGAAGTAAAGATCGTAGTGCCAGAAGTGACCACATAGATCAGGACTCCAACCCTGTAGGGTAACCTGTTCAGCAAACAAACAAACAATCCTGCCAAGTACAGAGCTAGCACTGAAATCACATTTGCCTAATCAAAATCAGACAAAACAATCCTACCAAATACAAAACTAACGTGATCGCATTAGCCTAACTAGGTACATTGAGCTAAACTAGGGGCTGGGGGGGGGGTGGGGGGTGGGGGGTGGGAGGTGGGGGGTGGGTGTGGTGCAGCCTGAAGAGATGAGTCTTTAGTCTGCGCTTGAAGGTAGTCAGATTCTCTGCTGTTCTGGCCGCCACGGGAAGGTCAGTCCACCAGACCAGACAGACAGCAGACGTGAACGGGAAGTACAACGGGAAGGCATGTTTGTGTTGCACATGTCACACATTTTCTGCGAAAGTAAAAAAAAAATATTCACAGCCTGTTCGGAGCACGATCCAAGAAAGGCCACGTACGAGAAGTTCCTCTTTTGTGTGCATTTATACTTGTGCTCTGCGGGCTGAGGGTCAGTGTGCAGTGGAGGCAGACTGGATATTCTTCTGTTCTACAGTAAGTACATTTCTACCACTTGGCTCAAGCAAACTACAGATTAATCAGGTTGCCACTTTTATTGAAATTCAATTAAAAAGAACTGCACTGAAGTTGATTTATTCTGTCTATAATGGAAACACATTAAGTTCATTTTTCTAAAGAGACATTGTGGTTGTCGGTGATTTTCTATTTTGCCTAAAGGTAGAGAAATTACAGATTGAGTGTGAACATTGTATTCCTCAAATATTATCGTATATTGTGATAAACTGAATCTCATACAGGCAATTTAAAGAGTGAGTCAAAATAGACATTATACGCACTGACAGGACACCGCAATATGAATTAGCCTTTTGACTTTTTGCCATTTTAATCCAAAGTCATTTTGCTGTGTGGACTGTAATTGAAAGTAATTTATGCTTGGTTACATTTGAGTTAACAATTACATAACACGAATACAATTCTTAACAAATAGCAATCTCGTAAATATATGCACATACAGTATAATGTATTGATACATTCAATGCCATTTAAAGCTATGGACTATGTAAGAACAATGAAACACCATTCTTAACAGTGACTGTTGGGTAGGGTGGGGTCACAGTGTTTGTGCAGTACCAGGAAGTCACACTTGCAAACAGCTTCAGTATAAGGGCAATACTGGAAACACGCTTTTGTAGTTTGAAGAGGTCTGATGCTTTGGCCCTATAGGTCTGAGTTTTCACATGTTCATGGTTTTATCGTTTATGAAAGTATCTTAAGAACGATTTAAAAGTATCACAAGCAATTAACCAATTGAATTATATGGAATTGGAACCACACCAGCCAAATTATAATCCAGGATACATGCTAAAATATTCATTTTTTCATTTTAAAATGAAATATTCAGAGGAGGGCAAATGATTAGTCTCCCAAGCCTTATTTATATATCGATAAATGCTTTTTGCTTTAAAAGTAAAATTAAACTTTGCAAACATTCCTGAACTCAACATGACTAAAACAGAGTTTTAAGATTGTGTTCATTTTCCATTTCATTGTATTGTACATGTACGGTCTATTTATCTTTATTAAAGATTACTGATTCCAAAAAAAAAAAAAAATTAAGAAAACGATCCTTATTCTTATAATTTTCTTGTCCTTTAGTTTCATACTCAACAAAACTCATCGCCCATTGTAAAGATGTCATGCCTTTGGGGAAACAAATGAAAAAATATTTGAATTTTTTTTTTCTGTGCGTTTGGAGAAAGAAATGACTGTGGCCGAGCTCATGTGTTGCATTGTTTGGCTCTGTCAGGACACTCAGTCACAACACATAACAGTCCGTTTCATGTGGTTTCATTGATTTCTAGGATATATATTGGGCCAGGCAGTGCTGGACTACAGGCAACAGAAGAAGAGAACCAATTCCTGAACAAATGTAATTGTTTTATTGAAATATACATTCTAAACTCTTCTGCAGTCTTGTCCATCAATTATGTTCTATTTTGAGCATCAAGGCGTATTAAAGAATTATGTTTATGGCAAGATGTGTGGTTCATGGCACTCTGTAGGGCAGCCTACAATACATACAAATGATTAATTAAAAAAATAAAAAGGTGTCAGTGCTGTTTTCTAACTTCAGTTCCTCTGCTCCTCAGAGTCATGATTGAAGCAGAGAGGTTGATCCTCATTGGCTGCCTGCTGCAAGGTGGGTCATTAAAAGGGTGGGGTCTAACTCTATACTGGAAAGATGTACAGCGATCCAAAGGGATTACTGTAGATTATTATAGTATAAAACATGATTTTTATATATAAATTTGTTGAGAATGGATGTGTTTTATATTAATTATAATTGCAGCTTTCAGTCAGTAAAACGTTTATTGTGTTAAATATGAATAAAACATTCACACAGCAAAGTCTCGTGAGGTCTGTAAAGCTGCTGTTGTGTGTGTATAAAGCTGACCCAAATCCCCATAGAGCTCCTGTATTTACTGAGATGCGTTGTGTGTGTTGCAGGAGCCCTGGGCAATGAGTGGGCAATCTGGATGCCTCAGAGTATAGAAGCTCTGAGTGGATCCTGTGTGCTGATTCCCTGCACATTTGATATAAAATCTGAATATAACAAATATCTGACAGCTGCGGCTAAAGGACTGTGGAAAAAAAATAAGGACAATAACAATAAGGGTAAAATCATGTTTGATTCCATCAAAACTGAGAACACAATTAATGGAACATTAATTGGAAAACTGGAGGAGAAGAACTGCACCACAATCCTGGCTCACTTCCCTCCATCTAACAGTGATAAGTATTTCTTCAGATTGGAAGCCTTAAATACACTCAAGTATGATTTTCCTACAGCTGTCATAATTAATGCACAAGGTACTGCATTTTCTGTTATGCCTTTTTCACTGTGTGCCATTGTGTTGATGCCGGGATTCTATGCTTTTAAAATTAGGTACCGGAGATAGAAATACTGTCCTCTATGAGAAATACACGTTGGATGTAAAATAAAGAATGAAAATGACTTGTCTTTAGATTTCACATGTAAATGCTGTTTGTTAGTTAGACACTGTTGTTGTGGTGATTAGTGTGTGCTCGGAATGCTGTGTCTCTCTGATCCTAAGACAGACTGTAACCCGTCCTCATGTCTCCATGTCTCCTAGACTCTCCACCCAAACCCAAGATAACCACAGAGAAGGTGGAGGTGAAGGAGGGAGCCTCTGTGAGTTTGAACTGCTCTGCTGCAGCCCCCTGTCCTGAACGCCCCCCAAATCTGACATGGACCCCCAGGCTGAATGACAGTGTGGATCAACTGCAAGAGAATGAGGATCGAACCAAATCTGTGTCTTCTGTTCTGACCTTCACTGCTTCCCACCTCCACCATGGGCAGAAGATCACCTGCAGGGCACTTTACACACTGCAACTAGGAGACACTCAGAAGACATCTGAGGCCAGTCTGACTCTCAGAGTTCTATGTAAGAGAGCTGGATTTGAAAGTATTATTCTTAGCTTTTGTAAATCTTTGAATAATAATAATAATAATAATAATAATAATTGCTTTGAGCTTTTTTCATGGTCAGTATGCTGTGCAGAATTATCACCATAATTGAATAATGACAATAAATACAATAATAAAAATAAAAATCATAAACAAGCAAATGTAAATTACCTGATGCTGTGCTCATCCGTTGTAGCAGGCGTGTACAATCCTTTCTGAACAATTCTGGTGTGGGTGCAGGTTTTTGTTTTATCCCATCACTAATACATCTGATTCAAGACCTTGATTATTTCAATAATTAAATCAGGTGGTGTAATGCTGGGATAAAACTAAAACACAACGGACATTTTCAGATAAGATTGGACACCCCTATTTTAAAGCACACAACTGTTACACATCATCAGATTGTGTATAACTCCTCACAAACTAAGAAAATAAGTTTTGTATTTTTGTATCTCTTAGATCCTCCTAAGAACACTTCAGTGTCAGTCAGCCCCTCTGTTTTTGTGTTGGTGGGCAGCTCTGTGACTCTGACCTGCAGCAGTAATGCCAACCCAGCAGTGAAAAAATACACCTGGTATAAAGTGAATGGGACAGAGATGAACACTGTAGGAACTGGACAGAATCTCACCTTCACTGTGACTGAGTCTAGTGGCAGTGAACAGTACTACTGTGAAGCACAGAATGAACATGGCAAGGAGAATTCAACTGTACAACTGGAAGTTCATTGTAAGTTTACCATCCCACTAATTATATGTCCATTAATTTTTTGCAAAATAAATGTGCTTTATATTTATTCTAATGTTATTACCACGAAATCATGAACACATTTTTTTTTTTCACACTGGAGTACCAGGAAATCCTGTTTACCATCTTTTAATATTTAATCACATCAGTTTTTTGAAAGTGGATTGAGAGTTGATCATAACTGGAAAACATATAACAGAACTACAGATATAAATGCAATGTATTTTTTTTCCCATTAGACCCCAAGAACTGACTGGTTCTCACTGGGGATAAAACAGGCAGAAAGAGCCTTTTTTGTGATAAATGGCTGGGTGGTAGTGTAGTATAGGGGTCAGTTACCTGGTCTTGCAAATTATAGGGTGCAGGTTTGATTCCCAGGTGGAACACTGCATTGTACTCTCAAGCAGTGTACTTACTGAACTCTGTCAGTATTTTTTCAGTTATAGAAAACAATACTATTCAAAAAAATAAATTAATTAAACTAGTGTTAGTAGTTCTAGTTAAGCATTTCTCCTCAATGCCCTTTTATATAAAATATAAAATGTGTTTAACAGGTACGAACAAAGATTGAATATAATGGACTTTAATGCCAACTTCCCCTGAACAGTTCTTCATGTACAGTAATGCTTTTTTCCCTCTCCATAGTCTGTACATACTGTACATGTTGTATATAGTCTGTGACAACAATGTTTTGGCAGCATGGGTCTAGTTATGTAAAATCAATGTGTTTCCAGGGCAATTTTGATTGGGAGTTAGGAAAAAAAATCAAATGCATGAGTAGTTGCATTTGCAATCTGCTAAACTAAAAGTTAATTTCACTAAAAACAAAAAAAGTTGTGTTTTGTAAATTGTTTATTTTACAATGACAACAGGGAGGTTTGCTATGTACCCTCATAAAAAACAAATTATTTTTCTTCCAGATCCTCCTAAGAACACCTTAGTGTCAGTCAGCCCCTCTGGTTCAGTGTTAGAGGGCAGCTCTGTGACTCTGACCTGCAGCAGTAATGCCAACCCAGCAGTGCAGAACTACACCTGGTATAAAGTGAATGGGACAGAGATGAGCACTGTAGGAACTGGACAAAATCTCATCTTCAATGTGACTAAGTCCAGTGGCAGTAAACAGTACTACTGTGAAGGACAGAATGAACTTGGCAAGGACAACTCAGCAAATGTCCAACTAAACGTGATATGTATGTTCAGTGCATCTATTATATATTGTATACATCATATTATTGTTATATGTGTGCTACTGTTCTGTTTTTAACTGTGAATCCTGTGTTCAGACATGCCTCAGATCTCTGGCTCTGGGAGCTGCAGCAGAACTGCAGCAGAGATCAGCTGCTCCTGTGAGAGCCGTGGGAATCCCTCTCCCAGCATGGAGTGGTGTGTGTCTGGACTGCGGGTCACTAACTCTACTGAGAGGGTCATCAGGGAGGAGCAGCTGGGGAACACAGGCCTGAGGAGCTCCCTCACCATGCGCCAATCACAGGCAGACACGCCCACACTCCTCTGCATCAGCACCAACACTCTCGGCTCCTCCAGCCTCCAGCTCCACCTCCCGTCTCCACAGCAACACTCAGGTATTTACATATATGGCTGTTCTAAAAACTTGACTTTTACTGTATGTCATAAAGCCTAAATAGCACGGTTATAAATGTGATGTAACATCTATTATCACCATTCAAACAGCTCATTAAAGTGTTACCAACATTGTACTGCACACTGACTAATCCAGTGGAGATGTGTTGTTTATTTCACTATGGTTTACAATTCTGTAGGTTTCCAATTATGTCTATGACTTTGTTTCCACTTTATTAGACACAGTCCATGAACTTCCTTTATTCTGGTTTTGTATAAACTTGTACGAAGTTGTGTATCCAGAATCTGTAAGACCTGAATTTGATTAATTATATCAAATTCAGGTCTTACTGATTCTACTCAGGTCTACTCAGATTGTTATGAATAGTTTAAAATTAGGATATCCAGTTCTTACCCAGATTATAAAACACTTTTTCACTGTTGGATATCTGTAAATGAGTGATGTCTGATGATGTTTTTCATTAAGTCTCTGAATGATGTCCAACAGTCATGACTGTTTTTTTTTTCAGGATTACATTGCAATCCACTATTGCATATTATAATCGTAGGACTGGTTTGTCTGTATATGCTGACTGTTGGCGTCTGTATCCACAAAAATAAAAGGTACAGTCATCTTGATCCTGATGCTTTTTTGATTATGTTTTTTTTATTATTATATCTTTAAACTTAATTAAGTTTTGTCAATGAATGTACTGATTTGCATGGATGTAGCCAGTAATCCAGAGTCAATTGCTCTCTGATCAGATACTGAGAGGCAATTATGTTTTCAGTTAAAATTACTAAAATTAAAACTGTCCCATACAGTAAATAACTGAGGTCTGCAGAGACCTACTGTATGAGCAGAGGCAATAACACATTCTCTCTCTACTCTGATTTTCACGTTTCCAGGTTGTCTAGGAGACTGAAGGTGAGTCTCACCATCCTTTCCTCCTCTTCCTCTTCTGAAACACTCTGTCTGCAGCTCAGCCTGATTTCACCTCTATTTTACATTCACACCATCTGTGTGTCTTTTCCTTTAAAGGGAGGGAGGGACGGGGACACTTATGCCAGTCTGCAGCTTTCCAACATCAGCCCTGAATATGACGTGCTGCAGGTGAGCAAGTGTGACACAGAGATCTACACCAGGGGGCGCCACTAGGCTGAAGTGAAGAGAGGCGATTAAAAATTTGCATCTCGTCGGAGGATATGTGGCTTCACTGTTAATATTCAAAGAATGCATACATAATTGGACAAATTTTTTTAAATTTACAACTTCATACAGAGTTAATGTTGTAATAAAAAAGGGGTCTGTCTTTCCACATTTTCCTCTTGGTATGAACACTGCCCTGAGACAGTCATTTCATGCACTAAGGTGTTGCTTAAAATAACCATGAACCTGCATGTGTGTGTGTGTGTGTGTGTGTGTGTGTGTGTAACTACAGGTAAAAAAACAAGTATCATAAAGGCACTGTGACTTCACAAGAAGAGGACAATGACTACCAGAACCTTAGAAATGGAAACTGAGACCAGTTTCTGTGTCTCATTAAAAATATAAGCACGTTGTGTTTCCTTAAAACCTGTTGTCTGAAGAAAATAACCACTGAATGTGGAGTGTCACCTTTCTGTATTTGTCCGCAAGGCATTTTTATGTGAGGAGATGTTAATTTTGTTTCTTGGAGAAAAGAACTTTGATGCATCTTTATTTTTCATCCTCTTTACACAATCATTTTTGCTCACTGTACTTTACTGACCCTGTCCCTGTTCTGATTTAATGACTGTTGTGCACCTTTGCATTTCACATACATTAGGCAGTTATGGAGAACACGAAAATGTTTCATTCTATTCCTCAAATGGAATATAAAAAAGGAAAAATAAATTGAAAAAAAAAAAAAAACATGCAGACCCATGTGTACTGTTGCATGGTAATTGTAAACCTCACTTTTGCTGTTTCTTATTTCGACGTGAGGACCGTCTGTGTGAAGGACGTATTTCAACCATGAACCACAGTGCATGATAGAGCAGTTTTAAAACATGTTGCTTCCTGTTTTAGACGCGTGTTTCTCAGCCTTGGTCTTGGGAACCCACAGTGTCTGTTTGTTTTTCTTCTAGCCACTACACACAAGCTTATACTGTAACGGGCTGGTAATTATTCTTAATTAGATACTTAATTGCACTTAATTAGACTTTTTTTTCCTATTGTCTATTAAAGGACAACTTCACCTTTTTAAAGCTACGGTATACCAGAAATAGCAATGTATGCCCTATGTCCGGTTTGTTGAGAGCAGAGGTGGGTAACCCGGCTTCAAAGAGTGAAAAGACTGACCACGTATTTGCTCCACCAACATGAACTAAACCAGCCGATCACAATAATTAGTTCTCCTATCATGCTGAAGAGTTGTGCTAATTAGAATCAGCTGGTTTAGGGCATGGTGATGGAGCAAATACATGTTCAGCCTTTTTACTCTTTGAAGCCGGGTTACCCACCTCTGGTTGAGAGAGAGTGTGAAAACCTGAAAACATCCGTTGAAAACGAATGGAGCTTGTTGTCCGCAAACGGCGAAAAGTCAAACCTGCATTGTGTACATTTAACCAAACAATTATGGTTAAGCTGAACACATTTTCATCAAACTTTATTGATAAAAACTTTATTTTTGCTTTCACAACAAACCTACGTGCACAGTGGGTCTACAGGCCCAGGATTGTAAAACATTGACATAGACTGAAAAATGTGTTTCAAGTATTTCAATTTATTGGTGGTCATGCATGTTCAGAACCACTTGAAAAGTATTTAAGTGCTAAAAATTAAGGTGTTAGGTGAGGAAAGGGAAAGAGATATCTCTTTTTATATATATTGTATTTTCTGTAATTTTCTGAAAAGATTATGCTTGGGCAGGCATTGATGTAGCATGTGTTTGAATAAGAACTATTGAATATATTTCAACCTTCTGTCTCTGTATGATTTCGCTGACGGACTGTGCTTGTCGATTACAATATGTGCAGCAGCAGTTTGAACTGCGAAAGCTATCTGAATCTGGAAGTAAGGATTAGCTTTTCCCATTGTGAGGCAGTTCTGCTAAGCACCCAGCAATTGACCATAAAAGTTTATTTATAATTGATTACTCCTGATTTGTTGAACAACATACTGTATATCAGCATTGTATTAGCTAAAATAATTATAAATCCATCTATAATAATAATAATAATAATAATAAGTTAATATTGTACAATGTTTCTGTATCATTTTATTCTTTTTGTATTAGTAATATTTTCCAGAGGCTAAAACTGTAGCATTGAATACTGTAGAACCAGAAAGTCTAGAATTACTTATGCATCAAAAGACATTTTGCATGTACCTTGGAGGGCTTTACTTTATGTGTGTCACTTAGCAGTGTTGCCATAGTGACTGTAGTAGATGTAGTCTGATTGGTTAAGAGTGTTATATTGACTGTTGTGCAGTAGCTCCTCATTTGTCCATTCTCCTTTTCATGTTTCTCTGCTGATTGTTTGTCTTTTGCGCATTGATGCTATTTTACTTATTCTAATTAAACTGCAAAGGCACACTCTGTTACTGTTTTATGAAGTCAATGTAGCTTGATCATCAGAGCAGCAATTCTACATTTTTGGCATTACGTTACATTACATTACAGGCATTTAGCAGACGTTCTTATCCAGAGCGACGTACAAGTGCATCAGTTCAAGGTGCAGAGGTGCAGTAAAAACACAGTAGAGTGAAGTAAAGATCGTAGTGCCAGAAGTGACCACATAGATCAGGACTCGAACCCTGTAGGGTAACCTGTTCAGCAAACAAACAAACAATCCTGCCAAGTACAGAGCTGGCACTGAAATCACATTTGCCTAATCAGAATCAGACAAAACAATCCTACCAAATCCAAAACTAACGTGATCGCATTAGCCTAACTAGGTACATTGAGCTAAACTAGGGGCTGCGGGGGGGGAGAGGTGCAGCCTGAAGAGATGAGTCTTTAGTCTGCGCTTGAAGGTAGTCAGATTCTCTGCTGTTCTGACCGCCACGGGAAGGTCAGTCCACCAGACCAGACGGACAGCAGACGTGAACGGGAAGTACAACGGGAAGGCATGTTAGTGTTGCACATGTCACACATTTTCTGCGAAAGTTTTAAAAAAAAAATATTCACAGCCTCCTGTTCGGAGCAGGAAAGGCCACATATGAGAAGTTCCTCTTTTGTGTGCATTTATACTTGTGCTCTACAGGCTGAGGGTCAGTGTGCAGTGGAGACAGACTGGGTATTCTTCTGTTCTACAGTAAGTACATTTCTACCACTTGGCTCAAGTGAACTACAGATTAATTAGGTTGCCACTTTTATTGAAATTCAATTAAAAAGAACTGTACTGAAGTTGATTTCTTCTGTCTATAATGGAAACACGTTAAATTCATTTTTCTCAAGAGACATTGTGGTTGTCGGTGATTTTCTATTTTGCCTAAAGGCAGAGAAATTACAGATTGAGTGTAAACATTGTGTTTCTCAAGCATTATCGTATATTGTGATAAACTGGATCTCATACAGGCATTTTAAAGTAGACATTATACGCACTGAAAGGGCACCGCAATACGAATTAGCCTTTTGACTTTTCGCCATTTTAATCCAAAGTCATTTTGCCGTGTGGACTGAAATTGAAAGTAATTTATGCTTGGTCTCATTTGAGTTGGCAATTACATAACACAAATGCAATTCTTAACAAATAGCAATCTTGTAATTATATGCACATACAGTATAATGTATTGATAAATTCAATAGCATTTAAAGCTATGGACTATTTAAGAATAATGAAAGACCATTCTTAACAGTGACTGTTGGGTAGGGTGGGGTCACAGTGTTTGTGCAGTACCAGGAAGTCACACTTGCAAACAGCTTCAGTATAAGGGCAATACTGGAAACACGCTTTTGTAGTTTAAAGAGGTCTGATGCTTTGGCCCTATAGGTCAGAGTTTTCACATGTTTATGGTTTTATCGTTTATGAAAGTATCTTTAAAAAGATTTAAAAGTATCACAAGCAATTAACCAATTGAATTATATGAAATTGGAACCACTCCAGCCAAATTATAATCCAGGATACATGCTAAAATATTCATTTTTTCATTTTAAAATGAAATATTTGGAGGAGGGCAAATGATTAGTCTCCCAAGCCTTATTTATATATCGATAAATGCTTTTTGCTTTAAAAGTAAAATTAAACTTTGCAAACATTCATGAACTCAACATGACTAAAACAGAGTTTTAAGATTGTGTTCATTTTCCATTTCATTGTGTTGTACATGTATGGTCTATTTATCTTTATTAAAGATTACTTATTCAAAAAAAAAAAAATAAGAAAACGATCCTTATTCTTATAATTTTCTCATTCTTTAGTTTTATTCTCAACAAAACCCATTGCCCATTGTGAAGATGTCATGCCTTTGGGGGAAAAAAAGGAAAAATATTTGAATTTTTTTTTGTGTGCGTTTGGAGAAAGTCTTAGAAACTCAGAGGAGTGTTGACGTGTCCAGTGTGTAAGGGCTGAATGACTGTGGCCGTATTGTCTTCTTTTCTTGAGCTCATGTGTTCCTTTCTTTGGCTCTGACAGGACACTCAGTCACAACACATAACAGCCTATTTCATCTGCTTTCATTGATTTATAGGATATATATTGGGCCAGGCGGTGCTGGACTACAGACAACAGAAGAAGGAAACCAATTCCCGAACAAATGTAATTGTTTTATTGAAATATGCATTCTAAACTCTTCTGCAGTCTTTTGTCCATCAATTATGTTCTGTTTTGAGCATTAAGGCGGATTAAAGAATTATGTTTATGGCAAGATGTGTGATTCATGGCACTCTGTAGGGCAGCCTACAATACATACAAATGATTAATAAAAAAAATAAGAGGGTGTCAGTGCTGTTTTCTAACTTCAGTTCCTCTGCTCCTCAGAGTCATGATTGAAGCAGAGAGGTTCCTCCTCATTGGCTGCCTGCTGCAAGGTGGGTCATTAAAGGGGTGGGGTCTAACTCTATACTGGAAAGATGTACAGCGATCCAAAGGGATTATAGTATAAAAACATGATTTTTATATATAAATTTGTGGAGAATGGATGTGTTTTATATTAATTATAATTGCAGATTTAAGTCAGTAAAACGTTTATTGTATTACATTTGAATAAAAACATCCACACAGCAAAGTGTTTTGTAAAGGTCTGTAAAGGTGCTGTTGTGTGTATATAAAACTGACCCAAATCCCCATATAGCTGCTGTATTTACAGAGCTGTGTTGTGTGTGTTGCAGGTGCCCTGGGGAGAGAGTTTTCAATCCAGATGCCTCAGAGCATAGAAGCTCTGAGTGGAACCTGTGTGCTGATTCCCTGCACATTTGATATAGAATCTCGATTTGACACACATCTGACAGCTGAGGCTAAAGGACTATGGAAAAAAAGGACTTGTAACGGTGACACAGTGTTTGATTCCAGCAGAACTGAGACAGCAACTGAACAGAATGAAATTAAAGGAAGATTAATTGGGAAACTGGAGGAGAAGAACTGCTCCACAATCCTGGATCACTTCCCTCCATCTTACCGTGATTATTTCTTCAGAGTGGAAGGCTCAAATGGATTCAAGTTCTCTTTTTCTAAAGGTGTCACAATTAATGCACAAGGTACTGCATTTGCTGTTATGCCTTTTTCACTGTATGCCATTGTGTTGATGCCGGAATTCTATGCTATTAAAATTAGGTACCGGAGATAGAAATACTGTCCTCTATGAGAAATACACCTTGGATGTAAAATAAACAATGAAAATGACTTGTCGTTAGATTTCACATGTAAATGCTGTTCGTTAGTTAGACACTGTTGGCATGGTGATTAGTGTGTGCTCGGAATGCTGTGAATCTCTAATCCTGAGACAGACAGTAACCCGTCCTCATATCTCCATGTCTCCTAGACTCTCCACCCAAACCCAAGTTAAGCACAGAGAGGGTGGAGGTGATGGAGGGGACCTCTGTAAGTTTGAGCTGTTCTGCTGCAGCCCCCTGTCCCGAACTCCCCCCAAATCTGACATGGACCCCCAGGCTGAGTGACAGTGTGGATCAACTGCAAGAGAATAAGGATCGAACCAAATTTGTGTCTTCTGTTCTGACCTTCACTGCTTCCCACCTCCACCATGGGCAGACAATCAATTGCAGTGCACTTTACACACTGCAACAAGGAGATATTCAGAAGACATCTGAGGCCAATCTGACTCTAAGAGTTCTATGTAAGAGAGCTGGATTTGAAAGTATTATTCTTAGCTTTTGTAAATCATTGAATAATAATAATAATAATAATAATAATAATAATAATAATAATAATTGCTTTGAGCTTTTTTCATGGTCAGTATGCTCTGCAGAATTATCACCATGATTGAATAATGACAATAAATACAATGATAAAAATAAAAATCATAAACAAGCAAATGTAAATTACCTGATGTTGTGCTCATCCGTTATAGCAGGGGAGGACAATCCTTTCTGAAAAATACTGGTGTGGGTGCAGGCTTTTGTTTTATGCCAGCACTAATATATCTGATTCAAGACCTTGATTATTTCAATAATTAAATCAGGTGTTGTAATGCTGGGATAAAACAAAAACACAACGGACCTTTTCAGATAAGATTGGACACCCCTATTTTAAAGCACGCAACTGTTACACATCATCAGATTGTGTATAACTCCTCACAAACTAAGAAAATAAGTTTTGTATTTTTATATCTCTTAGATCCTCCTAAGAACACTTCAGTGTCAGTCAGTCCCTCTGGTTCAGTGTTAGAAGGCAGCTCTGTGACTCTGACCTGCAACAGTAATGCCAACCCAGCAGTGCAGAGATACACCTGGTATAAAGTGAATGGGACAGAGATAAACACTGTAGGAACTGGAAAGAATCTCACCTCCACTGTGACCGAGTCTAGTGGCAATGAACAGTACTACTGTGAAGCACAGAATGAACATGGCAAGGAGAACTCAACTGTACAACTGGAAGTTGATTGTAAGTTTGCCATCCTACTAATTATATGTTCATTACTTTTATTTTTTGCAAATAAATTTGCTTTATTTTTATTCTGGTATTACCACAGAAACATTGCACTCGTATATTTTTTTCACACTGGAGTACCAGGGAATCCTGTTTACCATCTTTTAATATTTAATCACATCAGTTTTTTGAACGTGGATTGAGAGTTGATCATAACTGGAAAACATATAACAGAACTACAGATATAAATGCAATCTTTTTTTTCCATTAGACCCCAAGAACTGACTGGTTCTCATTGGGGATAAAACAGGCAGAAAGAGCCTTTTTTGTGATAAATGGCTGGGTGGTAGTGTAGTATAGGGGTCAGTGACCTGGTCTTGTAAATTATAGGGTGCAGGTTTGATTCCCAGATGGCACACTGCATTGTACTCTGAAGCAGTGTACTTACTGAACTGTGTCAGTATTTATTCAGTTATAGAAAACGATACTATTCAAATAAATAAATAAATAAAACTAGTGTTAGTAGTTCTAGTTAAGCATTTCTCCTCAATGACCTTTTATATAAAATATAAAATGTGTTGAACAGGTACGAACGAAGATTAAATATAATGGACTTTAATGCCAACTTCCCCTGAACAGTTCTTTATGTACAGTAATGCTTTTTTCCCTCTCCATAGTCTGTACATACTGTACATACTGTTGTATATAGTCTGTGACAACAATGTTTTGGCAGCATGGGTCTAGTTATGTAAAATCAATGTGTTTCCAGGGCAGTTTTGATTGGGAGTTAGGAAACAAATATCAAATGCATGAGTAGTTGCATTTGCACTCTGTTAAACTAAAAGTTAATTTTACTAAAAAAAATAAAGTTGTGTTTTGTAAATTGTTTATTTTACAAAGACAATAGGGAGGTTTGCTATGTACCCTCATAAAAGACAAATTATTTTTCTTCCAGATCCTCCTAAGAACACCTCAGTGTCAGTCAGTCCCTCTGGATCAGTGTTAGCGGGCAGCTCTGTGACCTGCAGCAGTAATGCCAACCCAGCAGTGAAGAACTACACCTGGTATAAAGTGAATGGGACAGAGATGAACACTGTAGGAACTGGACAAAATGTCATCTTCAGTGTGACTGAGTCCAGTGTCAGTGAACAGTACTTCTGTGAAGCACAGAATGAACATGGCAAGGACAACTCAGCAAATGTCCAACTAAACATGATATGTATGTTCAGTGCATCTATTATATAATTGTATAAATCATATTATTGTTATATGTGTGCTACTGTGCTGTTTGTAACTGTGAATCCTGTGTTCAGACATGCTTCAGATCTCTGGCTCTGGGAGCTGCAGCAGAACTGCAGCAGAGATCAGCTGCTCCTGTGAGAGCCGTGGGAATCCCTCTCCCAGCATGGAGTGGCGTGTGTCTGGACTGCGGGTCATTAACTCTACTGACAGAGTCATCAGGGAGGAGCAACTGGGGAACACAGGCCTGAGGAGCTCCCTCACCATGCGCCAATCACAGGGAGACACGCCCACTCTCCTCTGCATCAGCACCAACACTCTCGGCTCCTCCAGCCTCCAGCTCCACCTCCCGTCTCCACAGCAACACTCAGGTATTTACATACATGGCTGTTCTTAAAACTTGACTTTTACTGTATGTCGTAAAGCCTAAATAGCACGGTTATAAATGTGATGTAACATCTATTATCACCATTCAAACAGCTCATTAAAGTGTTACCAACATTGTACTGCACACTGACTAATCCAGTGGAGATGTTTATTTCACTATGGTTTACAATTCTGTATGTTTCCAATTATGTCTATGACTTTGTTTCCATTTTATTTGACACTGTCCATGAACTTCCTTTATTCTGGTTTTGTATAAACTTGTACGCAGTTGTGTATCCAGAATATGTAAGACCTGAATTTGATTAATTTAATCAAATTCAGGTCTTACTGATTCTACTCAGGTCTACTCAGATTGTTATGAATAGTTTAAAATTAGGATATCCACTTCTTACCCAGATTATAAATCACTGTTGGATATCTGTAAATGAGTGATGTCTGATGATGTTTTTCATTAAGTCTTTTAGGCATGAATGATGTCCAACAGTCATGACTGTTTTTATTTTTCAGGATTACATTGCAATCCACTATTACATATTATAATGGTAGGACTGGTTTGTCTGTATATGCTGACTGTTGGATTCTGTATCCACAAAATTAAAAGGTACAGTCATCTTGATCCTGATGCTTTTTTGATTATGTTTTTTTATTATTATATCTTTAAGCTTAATTAAGTTTTGTCAATGAATGTACTGATTTGCATGGATGTAGCCAGTAATCCAGGGTCAATTGCTCTCTGATCAGATACTGAGAGGCAATTATGCTTTCAGTAAAAATGACTAAAATTAAAACCATCCCTTACAGTATATGACTGAGGTCTGCTTAGACCTACTGTATGAGCAGAGGCAATAACACATTCTCTCTCTACTCTGATTTTCATGTCTCCAGTTTGTCTAGAAAACTGAAGGTGAGTCTCACCATCCTTTCCTCCTCTTCCTCTTCTGAAACACTCTGTCTGCAGCTCAGCCTGATTTCACCTCTATTTTACATTCACACCATCTGTGCGTCTTTTCTTTTAAAGGGAGGGAGGGACGGGGACACATATGCCAGTCTGCAGCTCCCCAACATCAGCCCTGAATATGACGTGCTGCAGGTGAGCAAGTGTGACACAGAGATCTACACCAGGGGGCGCCACTAGGCTGAAGTGAAGAGAGGCAATTAAAAATTTGCATCTCGTCGGAGGATATGTGGCTTCACTGTTAATATTCAAAGAATGCATACATAATTGGACAAATTTTTTTAAATTTACAACTTCATACAGAGTTAATGTTGTAATAAAAAAGGGGTCTGTCTTTCCACATTTTCCTCTTGGTATGAACACTGCCCTGAGACAGTCATTTCATGCACTAAGGTGTTGCTTAAAATAACCATGAACCTGCATGTGTGTGTGTGTGTGTGTAACTACAGGTAAAAAAACAAGTATCATAAAGGCACTGTGACTTCACAAGAAGAGGACAATGACTACCAGAACCTTAGAAATGGAAACTGAGACCAGTTTCTGTGTCTCATTAAAAATATAAGCACGTTGTGTTTCCTTAAAACCTGTTGTCTGAAGAAAATAACCACTGAATGTGGAGTGTCACCTTTCTGTATTTGTCCGCAAGGCATTTTTATGTGAGGAGATGTTAATTTTGTTTCTTGGAGAAAAGAACTTTGATGCATCTTTATTTTTCATCCTCTTTACACAATCATTTTTGCTCACTGTACTTTACTGACCCTGTCCCTGTTCTGATTTAATGACTGTTGTGCACCTTTGCATTTCACATACATTAGGCAGTTATGGAGAACACGAAAATGTTTCATTCTATTCCTCAAATGGAATATAAAAAAGGAAAAATAAATTGAAAAAAAAAAAAAAACATGCAGACCCATGTGTACTGTTGCATGGTAATTGTAAACCTCACTTTTGCTGTTTCTTATTTCGACGTGAGGACCGTCTGTGTGAAGGACGTATTTCAACCATGAACCACAGTGCATGATAGAGCAGTTTTAAAACATGTTGCTTCCTGTTTTAGACGCGTGTTTCTCAGCCTTGGTCTTGGGAACCCACAGTGTCTGTTTGTTTTTCTTCTAGCCACTACACACAAGCTTATACTGTAACGGGCTGGTAATTATTCTTAATTAGATACTTAATTGCACTTAATTAGACTTTTTTTTCCTATTGTCTATTAAAGGACAACTTCACCTTTTTAAAGCTACGGTATACCAGAAATAGCAATGTATGCCCTAAAAAAATAATTGTCCCATATTCACATCCTAGGAATTTAAATTGGTCAGACCAAGATATGCTTTCATGTACTGCGCCGTGTGTGCTATTTGACAAATAATTCCAGCTAAATGAGGTTCCATTTTCCTTTGATTCACTTACAGACAGACAGGTGAAATCAGCTGGGGTCCGGTTTGTTGAGAGCAGAGGTGGGTAACCCGGCTTCAAAGAGTGAAAAGACTGACCACGTATTTGCTCCACCAACATGAACTAAACCAGCCGATCACAATAATTAGTTCTCCTATCATGCTGAAGAGTTGTGCTAATTAGAATCAGCTGGTTTAGGGCATGGTGATGGAGCAAATACATGGTCAGCCTTTTTACTCTTTGAAGCCGGGTTACCCACCTCTGGTTGAGAGAGAGTGTGAAAACCTGAAAACATCCGTTGAAAATGAATGGAGCTTGTTGTCCGCAAACGGCGAAAAGTCAAACCTGCATTGTGTACATTTAACCACACAATTATGGTTAAGCTGAACACATTTTCATCAAACTTTATTGATAAAAACTTTATTTTTGCTTTCACAACAAACCTACGTGCACAGTGGGTCTACAGGCCCAGGATTGTAAAACATTGACATAGACTGAAAAATGTGTTTCAAGTATTTCAATTTATTGGTGGTCATGCATGTTCAGAACCACTTGAAAAGTATTTAAGTGCTAAAAATTAAGGTGTTAGGTGAGGAAAGGGAAAGAGATATCTCTTTTTATATATATTGTATTTTCTGTAATTTTCTGAAAAGATTATGCTTGGGCAGGCATTGATGTAGCATGTGTTTGAATAAGAACTATTGAATATATTTCAACCTTCTGTCTCTGTATGATTTCGCTGACGGACTGTGCTTTCTGTCAACACGTATCAAATAAATGTCTTCAAAAAATAGATAATGAAGATTTTCAGGGTCGATTACATTGTGTGCAGCAGCAGTTTGAACTGCGAAAGCTATCTGAATCTGGAAGTAAGGAATAGCTTTTCCCATTGTGAGGCAGTTCTGCTAAGCACCCAGCAATTGACCATACAAGTTCATTTATAATTTATTACTTCTGATTTGTTTAACAACATACTGTATATCAGCATTGTATTATCTAAAATAATTATACATCCATGTATAATAATAATAATAATAATAATAAGCTAATATTGTACAATGTTTCTGTATCATTTTATTCTTTTTGTATTAGTAATATTTTCCAGAGGCTAAAAATGTAGCATTGAATACTGTAGAACCAGGAAGTCTAGGATTACTTATGCATCAAAAGACATTTTGCAAGTGCATTGGAGGGCTTTACTTTACGTGTGCCACTTAGCAGTGTTGCCATAGTGACTGTAGTAGATGTCTGATTGGTTAAGAGTGTTATATTGACTGTTGTGCAGAAGCTCCTCATTTGTCCATTCTCCTTTTCATGTTTCTCTGCTGATTGTTTGTCTTTTGCGCATTGATGCTATTTTACTTATTCTAATTAAACTGCAAAGGCGCACTCTGTTACTGTTTTATGAAGTCAATGTAGCTTGATCATCAGAGCAGCAATTGTAAGACACATTCTACATTTTTGGCATTACATTACATTACATTACAGGCATTTAGCAGACGTTCTTATCCAGAGCGACGTACAACAAGTGCATCAATTCAAGGTGCAGAGGTGCAGTAAAAACACACTAGAGTGAAGTAAGGATCGTAGTGCCAGAAGTGACCACATAGATCAGGAATCCAACCCTGTGGGGTAACCTGTACAGCAAACAAACAAACAATCCTGCCAAGTACAGAGCTGGCACTGAAATCACATTTGCCTAATCAGAATCAGACAAAACAATCCTACCAAATACAAAACTAACGTGATCGCATTAGCCTAACTAGGTACATTGAGCTAAACTAGGGGCTGGGGGGGGGGGGGGGGGGGGGGGGGGGGGGGGGGGGGGGGGGGGGGGGAGAGGTGCAGCCTGAAGAGATGAGTCTTTAGTCTGCGCTTGAAGGTAGTCAGATTCTCTGCTGTTCTGGCCGCCACGGGAAGGTCAGTCCACCAGACCAGACAGACAGCAGACGTGAACGGGAAGTACAACGGGAAGGCATGTTTGTGTTGCACATGTCACACATTTTCTGCGAAAGTTTAAAAAAAAATATTCACAGCCTCCTGTTCGGAGCATGACTCAGGAAAGGCCACATATGAGAAGTTCCTCTTTTGTGTGCATTTAAACTTGTGCTCTGCAGGCTGAGGGTCAGTGTGCAGTGGAGACAGACTGGATATTCTTCTGTTCTACAGTAAGTACATTTCTACCACTTGGCTCAAGTGAACTACAGATTAATTAGGTTGCCACTTTTATTGAAATTCAATTAAAAAGAACTGTACTGAAGTTGATTTATTCTGTCTATAATGGAAACAGGTTCAGTTCGTTTTTCTCAAGAGACATTGTGGCTGTCGGTGATTTTCTATTTTGCCTAAAGGCAGAGAAATTACAGATTGAGTGTAAACATTGTGTTTCTCAAGCATTATCGTATATTGTGATAAACTGGATCTCATACAGGCATTTTAAAGTAGACATTATACGCACTGAAAGGGCACCGCAATACGAATTAGCCTTTTGACTTTTCGCCATTTTAATCCAAAGTCATTTTGCCGTGTGGACTGAAATTGAAAGTAATTTATGCTTGGTCACATTTGAGTTGGCAATTACATAACACAAATACAATTCTTAACAAATAGCAATCTTGTAAATATATGCACATACAGTATAATGTATTGATAAATTCAATACCATTTAAAGCTATGGACTATGTAAGAACAATGAAACACCATTCTTAACAGTGACTGTTGGGTAGGGTGGGGTCACAGTGTTTGTGCAGTACCAGGAAGTCACACTTGCAAACAGCTTCAGTATAAGGGCAATACTGGAAACACGCTTTTGTAGTTTGAAGAGGTCTGATGCTTTGGCCCTATAGGTCTGAGTTTTCACATGTTCATGGTTTTATCGTTTATGAAAGTATCTTAAGAACGATTTAAAAGTATCACAAGCAATTAACCAATTGAATTATATGGAATTGGAACCACTCCAGCCAAATTATAATCCAGGATAAATGCTAAAATATTAATTTTTTCATTTTAAAATGAAATATTCGGAGGAAGGCAAATGATTAGTCTCCCAAGCCTTATTTATCTATCAATAAATGCTTTTTGCTTTAAAAGTAAAATTAAACTTCACAAATATTCATGAACTCAACATGACTAAAAACAGAGTTTAAAGATTGTGTGCATTTTCCATTTCATTGTGTTGTACATGTTTGTTCTATTTATCTTTATTAAAGATTACTGATTCAAAAAAAAAAAATTAAGAAAACGATCCTTATTCTTATAATTTTCTCATTCTTTAGTTTTATTCTCAACAAAACCCATTGCCCATTGTGAAGATGTCATGCCTTTGGGGAAAAAAAAGGAAAAATATTTGAAATTTTTTTTTGTGTGCGTTTGGAGAAAGTCTTAGAAACTCAGAGGAGTGTTGACATGTCCAGTGTGTAAGGGCTGAATGACTGTGGCCGTGTTATCTTCTTTTCTTGAGCTCATGTGTTCCTTTCTTTGGCTCTGACAGGACACTCAGTCACAACACATAACAGCCTATTTCATCTGCTTTCATTGATTTCTAGGATATATATTGGGCCAGGCGGTGCTGGACTACAGACAACAGAAGAAGGGAACCAATTCCCGAACAAATGTAATTATTTTATTGAAATATGCATTCTAAACTCTTCTGCAGTCTTTTGTCCATCAATTATTCTCTGTTTTGAGCATCAAGGCGTATTAAAGAATTATGTTTATGGCAAGATGTGTGGTTCATGGCACTCTGTAGGGCAGCCTACAAAACATACAAATGATTAATAAAAAAAATAAAAGGGTGTCAGTGCTGTTTTCTAACTTCAGTTCCTCTGCTCCTCAGAGTCATGATTGAAGCAGAGAGGTTCCTCCTCATTGGCTGCCTGCTGCAAGGTGGGTCATTAAAGGGGTGGGGTCTAACTCTATACTGGAAAGATGTACAGCGATCCAAAGGGATTATAGTATAAAAACATGATTTTTATATATAAATTTGTGGAGAATGGATGTGTTTTATATTAATTATAATTGCAGATTTAAGTCAGTAAAACGTTTATTGTATTACATTTGAATAAAAACATCCACACAGCAAAGTGTTTTGTAAAGGTCTGTAAAGGTGCTGTTGTGTGTATATAAAACTGACCCAAATCCCCATATAGCTGCTGTATTTACAGAGCTGTGTTGTGTGTGTTGCAGGTGCCCTGGGGAGAGAGTTTTCAATCCAGATGCCTCAGAGCATAGAAGCTCTGAGTGGATCCTGTGTGCTGATTCCCTGCACATTTGATATAGAATCTAAATATGACAGAGATCTGACAGCTGAGGCTAAAGGACTCTGGAAAAAAAGGACTTGTCACGGTGACACAGTGTTTGATTCCAGCGGAACTGGGACAGCAACTGAACAGAATAAAATTAAAGGAACATTAATTGGGCAACTGGAGGAGAAGAACTGCACCACAATCCTTCCATCTTACAATGATGAATATTTCTTCAGATTGGAATCCTTCAATAAAAATCTCAAGTATTGTTTTAATACAGCCGTCAAAATTAATATACAAGGTACTCAATTTGTTGTAATGCCTTTTTCACTATGAGCCGTGTTGATGTTGAGACCCTATGCTTTTAAAATTAGGTGCCAAAAATAGAAATTCTGTCCTTTATGAGAAATACACCTTGGATATAAAATAAAGAATGAAAATGACTTGTCTTTAGATTTCACGTTGTAAATACTGTGTTAGTTAGACACTGTTGGTGATTAGTGTGTGCTCTGAGTGCTGTGAGTCTCTCCAATCCTAAGACTCACAGTAACCTGTCCTCATGTCTCCATGTCTCCTAGACTCTCCACCCAAACCCAAGATAACCACAGAGAAGGTGGAGGTGATGGAGGGGACCTCTGTGAGTTTGAGCTGTTCTGCTGTAGCCCCCTGTCCCAAACTCCCCCCAAGTCTGACATGGACCCCCAGGCTGAGTGACAGTGTGGATCAACTGCAAGAGAATGAGGATCGAACCAAATCGGTGTCTTCTGTTCTGACCTTCACTGCTTCCCACCTCCACCATGGGCAGGAGATCACCTGCAGGGCACTTTACACTCTGCAACAAGGAGACACTCAGAAGACATCTGAGGCCAGTCTGACTCTCAGAGTTCTATGTAAGAGAGCTGGATTTGAAAGTATTATTCTTAGCTTTTGTAAATCTTTGAATAATAATAATAATAATAATAATAATAATAATAATAATAATAATAATAATAATAATAATTGCTTTGAGCTTTTTTCATGGTCAGTATGCTGTGCAGAATTATCACCATAATTGAATAATGACAATAAATACAATAATAAAAATAAAAACCATAAACAAGCAAATGTAAATTACCTGATGTTGTGCTCATCTGTTATAGGAGGGGAGCACAATCCTTTCTGAAAAATTCTGGTGTGGGTGCAGGTTTTTGTTTTATGCCAGCACTAATATATCTGATTCAAGACCTTGATTATTTCAATAATTAAATCAGGTGGTGTAATGCTAGGATAAATCTAAAACACAACGGACCTTTTCAGATAAGACTGGACACCCCTATTTTAAAGCACGGAACCGTTACTCATCATCAGATTGTGTATAACTCCTCATAGACTAAGAAAATAAGATTTGTATTTTTATATCTCTTAGATCCTCCTAAGAACACCTCAGTGTCAGTCAGACCCTCTGGTTCTTTGTTAGCGGGCAGCTCTGTGACTCTGACCTGCAGCAGTAATGCCAACCCAGCAGTGCAGAGATACAACTGGTATAAAGGGAATGGGACAGAGATAAACACTGTAGGAACTGGACAGAATCTCACCTTCAATGTGACTGAGTCCAGTGGCAGTGAACAGTACTACTGTGAAGCACAGAATGAACATGGCAAGGAGAACTCAACTGTACAACTGGAAGTTGATTGTAAGTTTGCCATCTTACTAATTATATATTCATTAATTTTATTTTTTGCAAAATAAATTTGCTTTATATTTATTCCAAAGTTATTACCACAGAAACATGAACACCTTTATTTTTTTCACACTGGAGTACCAGGAAATCCTGTTTACCATCTTTTAATAATTAATCACATCAGTTTTTTGAACGTGGATTGAGAGTTGATCATAACTGGAAAACATATAACAGAAATACAGATATAAATGCAATGTATTTTTTTTCCCATTAGACCCCAAGTACTGACTGGTTCTCACTGGGGATAAAACAGGCAGAAAGAGCCTTTTTTGTGATAAATGGCTGGGTGGTAGTGTAGTATAGGGGTCAGTTACCTGGTCTTGCAAATTATAGGGTGCAGGTTTGATTCCCAGGTGGAACATTGCATTGTACTCTGAAGCAGTGTACTTACTGAACTGTGTCAGTATTTTTTCAGTTATAGAAAACGATACTATTCAAATAAATAAATAAATAAAACTAGTGTTAGTAGTTCTAGTTAAGCATTTCTCCTCAATGCCCTTTTATATAAAATATAAAATGTGTTTAACAGGTACGAACAAAGATTGAATATAATGGACTTTAATGCCAACTTCCCCTGAACAGTTCTTCATGTACAGTAATGCTTTTTTCCCTCTCCATAGTCTGTACATACTGTACATGTTGTATATAGTCTGTGACAACAATGTTTTGGCAGCATGGGTCTAGTTATGTAACATCTATGTTTTTCCAGGGCAATTTTTATTGGGAGTTAGGAAAAAAATATCAAATGCATGAGTAGTTGCATTTGCACTTTGCTAAACTAAAAGTTAATTTCACTAAAAACAAAAAAGTTGTGTTTTGTAAATTGTTTATTTTACAATGACAACAGGGAGGTTTGCTATGTACCCTCATAAAAGACAAATTATTTTTCTTCCAGATCCTCCTAAGAACACCTCAGTGTCAGTCAGCCCCTCTGATTTAGTGTTAGAGGGCAGCTCTGTGACTCTGACCTGCAGCAGTAATGCCAACCCAGCAGTGCAGAACTACACCTGGTATAAAGTGAATGGGACAGAGATAAACACTGTAGGAACTGGACAGAATCTCACCTTCACTGTGACTGAGTCCAGTGGCAGTGAACAGTACTACTGTGAAGCACAGAATGAACATGGCAAGGAGAACTCAACTGTACAACTGGAAGTTTATTGTAAGTTTGCCATCCTACTAATTATATGTTTATTCATTTTATTTTTTGCAAAATAAATTTACTTTATATCTATTCTAATGTTATTACCACAGAAACATGAACACGTTTATTTTTTTTCACACTGGAGTACCGGGAAATCCTGTTTACCATCTTTTAATATTTAATCACATCAATTTTTTGAATGTGGATTGAGAGTTGATCATAACTGGAAAACATATAACAGAACTACAGATATAAATGCAATGTATTTTTTTTCCATTAGACCCCAAGAACTGACTGGTTCTCACTGGGGATAAAACAGGCAGAAAGAGCCTTTTTTGTGATAAATGGCTGGGTGGTAGTGTAGTATAGGGGTCAGTTACCTGGTCTTGCAAATTATAGGGTGCAGGTTTGATTCCCAGGTGGAACATTGCATTGTACTCTGAAGCAGTGTACTTACTGAACTCTGTCAGTATTTTTTCAGTTATAGAAAACGATACTATTCAAAAAAATAAATAAATAAAACTAGTGTTAGTAGTTCTAGTTAAGCATTTCTCCTCAATGCCCTTTTATATAAAATATAAAATGTGTTTAACAGGTACGAACAAACATTGAATATAATAGACTTTAATGCCAACTTCCCCTGAACAGTTCTTCATGTACAATAATGCTTTTTTCCTTCTCCATAGTCTGTACCTTCTGTACATATTGTATATAGTCTGTGACAACAATGTTTTGGCAGCATGGTTCTAGTTATGTAAAATCTATGTTTTTCCAGGGCAATTTTTATTGGGAGTTAGGAAAAAAATATCAAATACATGAGTAGTTGCATTCGCACTCTTTTAAACTAAAAGTTAATTTTACTTAAAAAAAAAGTTGTGTTTTGTAAATTGTTTATTTTACAATGACAACAGGGAAGTTTGCTATGTACCCTCATAAAAGACAAATTATTTTTCTTCCAGATCCTCCTAAGAACACCTCAGTGTTAGTCAGCCCCTCTAGTTCAGTGTTAGAGGGCAGCTCTATGACTCTGACCTGCAGCAGTAATGCCAAACCAGAAGTGCAGAACTACACCTGGTATAAAGTGAATGGGACAGAGATGAACGCTGTAGGAACTGGACAGAATCTCACCTTCACTGTGACTGAGTCCAGTGGCAGTGAACAGTACTACTGTGAAGCACAGAATGAACATGGCAAGGAGAACTCAACAACTGTACAGCTGAATGTGATATGTATGTTCAGTGCATTTATTGTATAATTGTATTCACCATATTATTGTTATATGTGAACAACAGTAATATTTGTAACTGTGGATCCTGTGTTCAGACATGCCTCAGATCTCTGGCTCTGGGAGCTGCAGCAGAACTGCAGCAGAGATCAGCTGCTCCTGTGAGAGCCGTGGGAATCCCTCTCCCAGCATGGAGTGGCGTGTGTCTGGACTGCGGGTCACTAACTCTACTGACAGAGTCATCAGGGAGGAGCATCTGGGGAACACAGGCCTGAGGAGCTCCCTCACCATAGGCCAATCACAAGCAGACACGCCCACTCTCCTCTGCGTCAGCACCAACACTCTCGGCTCCTCCATCCTCCAGCTCCACCTCCCGTCTCCGCAGCAACACACAGGTAAATGAGCACACATTTCTCCTCTTTAACATATTTGTACATCATGCACTAATATACAGAGGTGCCCTTTTCAATGCAATTATTTAAGAGATTGTAAAAGTAGCGTTGATGATACTGTAAACCATATAGTTAAATTCAGTTTTATGTTATTCTCCCAGGTGACATTATTTTTATATCTTTGTATTATTATTATTATTATTAATTACATTTATATAGCACTTTTCCATATGCTCAAAGTGCTTTACAGTGAAGGGGAACTCACCTCACCCACCACCAATGTGTAGCACCCACCTGGGTGATGCACGGCAGCCAATTTGCACCAGAACGCTCACCACACATTAGCGAAGGTGGAGAGGGAGAGAACATTTATTTAGCCAATTAAGTCTGGGGATGATTTTTAGTGGCAAGTTCTTGCGAGAGCCAGATCTGGGATTTGGCCAGGACACCAGGGAACCCCCTACTCTTAGCGATAAGTGTCATGGGATCTTTAATGACCACAGACAGTCAGGACCTCGGTTTAACGTCTCATCCGAAAGACGGCATCTCCTACAGCACAGTGTCCCCCTGTCACTGCACTGGGGCATTGGGGTTTATTTGTACCAGAGGGAAGATTGCCCCCTCCTGGCCCACCCAACACCACTTCCAGCAGCAACTCAGTAATCCCTGGTGGTCTCCCATCCAAGTACTAACCAAGCCCACACCTGCTTAGCTTCAGCCATTTGGCAGGAGCAGAGTGCGTGGAGGTATGGCTGCTGGTTGCAGCCATATTTGTATTGGTGGGCAGGGGTTTATCTTGTATCCCACTCAAAATTAATTTTGTTTTGAACGGCATGTTTCAGAACACAAACAAATTTTCTTTGTAACACACAGTAGCTTTGTTCAAATCCATACATGGTTAAATGATTAAATGAATTCAGTAACTCGTAAATTAGTTAATTCATTAGTTAACGTGTCCTGAAGGATGAATGTGTGCATTATTTTGGAGAGAACTGAAAGAATCAATGCTGTAAATTTTGCAGCCGGTTTCTCCGGTGTGATTGGGTAAATAAGTGCCTATATATTTTATTTTGTCCAAAGTGTGTTTCTCGGTATCTAACTGAAATGTCCTTTGTTCAGGTTTCGGCATTCCTTCACTGCTGATTGGTGCAGCTGCCGGTGCTGGTGCCATGATGATGATATGCCTCATAATGCAGCACATTCTAAAGTACGAGAAACTGGGGCCTGGACAGTCAGTATGAAGGGAAACTTCACCCTGGTTCCATGTTATTGTGTCATATTACTCAACCCTACTGCTGGGGTCATCATTTTTTAACTGTGCTCATATAGATGTGTGAATTGCCCTGTCTCGCGTCTGAAACACGTCTCGTCAACTTAATGTGTTTCTATGACATGCAGAGGTACTGTGGCAGATCTCAGAAATTGAGATGTATTTTCTGGAGAATGGATATCCACATCCTGAATAATAAAAAGTGTTATAACTGACACTTTTTCAAACCAAGTTATCACTGAACAAATCCATGTACCTATTAGACTCCAATGAAACAGTGGCAACTGTAAACAATCAGTATTCTGTATTCTGCACAAAGGGAGGCAGTTCACACAGCAAGGTGTGTGTTCAGAAGTCCCACAGTGGGGCGGTCCCTCTCAGCATTTATAACGTTTGTATCACATCACATGGTGTGTAGCTTAAGCTTAGCAAATCATCATTTGTTTTACGTTCACTGTTCTCCTAAATAAGGTCAACAGGGTTAGATTTATTGCTAGAAAGAGAGAGAGAGTAGAGAGAGAACCTCTAACCCCTCCCACCCACTACAAAGCAAATCAGCCATTATAAACTATGGACAATATCGATACATTACTGATCAGTTATGTTAATACTGTTAAAAACACATATACATAAACTTTAACATTTTAACTCCAACATACCATAAAAATTATATTTTTGGGTAACGTTCCCCTTTAATCCTCGGGTGGAATCAAAAAAGATTTCTGATTCAATGAAACTGACGATCTTAGATTGGAAGAAAACTGCAAAAGGATATTGACTTGTGATTTGCGGGGAAGGGGGGCGTGGTTGTGAATGATGTGTTGGTAATATTATCTGAAACAGAGATAATTTTTGAGAGGTAAGCTGACAGTTTCGTCTCATTACTCCTAAAAGAAAACAGATGAGCTCGGCCAATCACAGAGTGCGTTGGTAACAACCAGCAGAACAACATCAATAGAGATTGGTGGATGCTTTCTGGCTGCAGTACTTCTTTGGTTTTTCGCCATTCCTTCTCCATAATTTTAAGGAGGGAGGCTACAAACCATTCCTGTTTGGTTTTGATTTGTTGGTGTGCTACTTTGCTAAAGTATTGCCCCCCGTGATGGTGGAATTCAATTTCCAATATACAGAAAGTAGAAAAACAGGACTAAATGTTACACTGATCTCTGCAGTGATTATAATGAAAGTCGGGTGTGCATCAGCAGAATCTGTGTGCTATTCCCAGGAAGAAGAGACACAGCCAGTGTTCTGGAAGTAGAATGAAGGACAGCGAAGGGCTCATACTGACAGATGGGGTGAGTCTGAGACAAACACACACACACACACACCTACACACACACACACACACCTACACACACACACATGCCTATACAGTTAATTTTTTTAAATGTTTGCCAGAGATCTTTCTTTCCATGTCTGAAAGCATATTCAAGTATATGGAATGCAATGTCTACTAATCAGAATTAGTGGACGTTCAGATGAGGGTACTACAAGTACTAGAATAATTACAAAAACATTAAATAAACAAGGCACTGGTCCTGATAGTTGGTATCCAAAAAAACACAAACAGCTAGAGCTGATCATCTGTAAACCACTGACACATCTTAAGGGATAGCCATGGGTTTTTGCAGGAAAAAAGTTATACCTAACACATTTCTTGAGGTAAGCTACAAAGCTACATAGTGATTTGAAGAGCTTATGCTTATATATTCCAAAAGGAATTTGATACAATATCACATGAGTACATTTGTAATGTATGTACAGATGTTCTGTAATGTTTGTTATATAACGTTTAATTGTTTGGTCCCAGTAACTACTGTTCCCTTATATAACTGACTGTCAATTGAGAGAGAGTGAACTTTAGTTGCATAGACATTTTTTGGTTTTGAGTGTGTGTGTGTGTGTGTGTGTTTATTTTCAAACTCATATGTGTTTATTCTTCTGATAATCCAGTCAGGAGGGGGAACTAGTGGCACAGTCACTGCAGCTGTCTCTGTGCCTTAAACTTTTTTACGAAAGAGGACAAGTATAGTTCTCAAGAGCTCTGACAGAGATCGCGGTTTGACAATGTTACTGTCCTCCTCTCATGCCAGGATACTGTAGCTGCCCTATCATTTCCTTCCCCAATGCATTTCATTCTATGTCTCATAATAGACAAGTTAAAGTTTTCACGTTGTCTTCTGAATCTGGTGCCTCACTTTAACCTGAACTACATCAAATGCATATGTATTTGAAATATTAAATGAAATAAAACGCTTTGGATGCTGGTAAAATTTGTAAACAGATGCATATGCCAGCAGGATCTTCAGGGAAATACCTCACGGACAGAAGCGTACAATCACATGGGCGAATGCTTTCATTGTGTATTTTACTTGAAAACTTGAAAACTAATCAGCAGAAAATTGAAAGTACACTGAAAAATCCTCAATTGTTCTAACCTAAAATTTAACTTCATTTTGTTGCACCATTTTATGTGTTTTCAAATCCTTAGGTTCATTCAAATGGATTTATTCTAATGTTGACCTTTCACAAATTCACACACTTTCTTTCAACCTCTTTGGGTCAGGCGGCCGCTCAAGATGAGGAATCGATCTACGTCAACAAGACCATGCTGTCGGGCGCGGGTGCGGTGGAAAAGGGGGACGGGGGCGCCCTGCACTATGCCACCGTGGATTTCTCCAATCTTCCCGGCACGGGTGGGGAACACGGAACGGGCATCGTCCGGGGCACTTCCAAACGGACGTCCGACTACGCCATGATCCAACACAAATCCAGGGAAGAGAGAGAAGGAGGAGAGGAAGAAGGTGAGGAGGTGCAGGAGGAGATGAGGAAGGAGGGCCAAGATGAGCTGGGCACAGAGAGGGAGTCAGCCGAGGCGAGGAGCGAGAAGGAGGAGGAGTCTGGGCCGAATCTGAGCCCACAGGCCTCCGTCAACCCTGAGCCCACGGAGGAGGCCACCTACGGGAACATCTGCCCCTCCAGGCCCACTAAGAGGGCACGGCAGGGCCTGCAGCAGCCGCCCGGGAACCCTGCTGCAGAGGAGGAGCAGGAGGAGCAGCGCCAGGAGGAGAACTCAGCAGGAGGCCAGGAGGACATTTACGTGGACGTCATGAGCCCCCTGACGGAGGGTAACGGAAAGGGAACGGAGGAGAGTGAGTACGCCGAGGTCAGGAATCTCCAACAGCATTAAGATGCCACAGATATAGCCCAAATCACACCACGCTACAGGCATTATGAGAGCGTACAGCATGCTACATAACGCGTTATGCTACATTATGATACATTACAAAACGGTCCCAAACTGAAGCACAGTATCTGTCTCATACAATCTGGTGCAGTAGTGACGAGCCACAAACAGGGTGAAAAAGTCAAATCTGCAAAGTGCGAAAAGGTCGATAAATATGGTCAGAAAAACACTGAAACAATTCTAACACACACATTATTTGAATTTGGTGAACTCAGCCTGACATGGCATTAATGACAAAGTAAGTACCTTTAGTCCTGGATGCTGTTAAAATGTTACTTGAAAACATTTTGAATCCCCTCTGAATCTAAAAATTGTACTTTGAATCTGTCGTGTCTGATTTAGTTTAAAACGTCTGTATGATATCCATATGTAAATATCCATAGCTAAGCCTATCCTTTAATATTCTTCTTTACACTTCTTCTTTGCAAGTCCTTGAGTGTTCTATATCTATTTCTCATGTATTGCAATGAGACGGTTATTTTGTTTATTGTCTTGAATTAAAAGTAATAAAAGGTTTTCCCAGGTTTGCCTGTTTTTGTTTTTTTTGTTCTTGTTTTTTTGCAACCAATACAAGTTCAAACATAAAATCAGAGAAGGCCTAGACTCACTGAAAGAGAGGCTGATGACAGATAAAACAAAAGAAGCACTTGCTTTTTTTTTTTTTAATTCAGCCTACCATCCAAGGCTCAACCCCATTTCAATCCGAAGTCAACCCAAGAACAGAAATACCATCCTGATACTGATAAGGTTTGGGGAGATGCGATGCATATGCAAGATAAACTGAGAGAGGAACTTCTCATAAAGGGTAATCCTATTTTGGGTTTGGGATTTAGGGGCTGGTTGGGACAGTGCTATGTAAGGAGCACACCTGTGTTGGGAAGGGAGCGTTGGGGAAACGGCGGCGTGAGATTAATTAAGTGCTGGTTTGTGGATATCACTAAAAAGTGTCAAATTTTCTTGCCAGACCAAATAACAAATAATAACAAACAATAAATAAATAACAAACAACTAATTATAAATAAACAGATTTCAGCCTCCAAACTAGATGCCGTTTCTTATAATTTGTATGTTTACTCACAATATGTTAAATGCGATGGAGTACTTATTTGAGTACAACAGTCGTAAGTAAAACTAAATACTGTGTAGAGCTCAAGGAAGCCCTTAATTTAATGTCCTTGCATGTGAACACAGGGTCTCAGGAGGGTATGAAGCAAGTTATAAACCATTAACCACAGTGCAGTGCAGAGCAGTTTTAAAACATGTTGCTTCCTGTTTTAGATCAGTGTTTCTTAGCCCTGGTCCTGGGGACCCACTGTGTTTGCAGGTTTTTGTTCCAGCTTTGCGGCTCTGTATTGCAATGAGCTGGTAATCGTTCTCAATTTGGAATTGGTTGCTCTCAATAAGACACTTTACATGTATTGAAGGATGGTTTACCCTTTTAAGGCCACATTATGTCCGATATAGCTTTTGAGTCAACATTCTTTTGAGAGTATAAAGACTCTACTATGTGATGCTCCTGTGCTCTCTGCCCCTGATTTTACGCGTCCTTTTAAGCCGGAAGTGGACGCTAGTTGTGTAGGAGCTGGTGCTGTATTGCTGCAGGAGGACCAGGATGCATTGGACCATTCGATTTGCTACTTTTCGCGCAAGTTCGACAAGCATCAGGTGAAATACTCCACTATTGAACAGGAGGCCCTAGCCCTGCTGTTAGCTCTTCAGCATTTTGAAGTATATGTTGGTTCCAGTCCCCTCCTGGTTACTGTATATACTGACCATAATCCATTCGTTTATTTATCGCTCATGTATACTCACAATCAGAGGCTCATGCGCTGGGTTCTAATTCTCCAGGAGTACAACATTGAAATAAGACACAAGAGAGGTTCACAAAATGTTATTGCAGATGCACTGCCCCGCGTGTGAAGTTAACTTGTTTTAACAAACTTACGTTTGTTCATAATGGGTGGGGGTGTTACTTTCTGCGGGGTACTTTTGTGTACTTATTTCTATAACTGTGATGTGCCAGTCCCGTAGGATTGGCTGAAGTAACTCATTGGATCTGGCCTATCCTGACCTCTGCGGCATCTGATTGGCTCTTTTTCCTCACTGCGGTGGACCAACCAGTAAGCTGCTGCCCTTATAAAAGCCTGGTGGTCGCCTATGTTTGGGGCTTGTCTTCTTAGCTGGCCTGTTGTGCTAGTCTGCAGTGTTAGAGAACGAATTTTTGTGTATTTTAGTAAAGAATTCTGTTTGTACCAATTACCTCCTTGTGGTTGATGTTGCCTGTGGGTTTTGTGTTTGTGGTGTGCTGGCTGTACTGCTTAGTGCCCTTGTTTGTTTTCGGGTTTTGTTTTAGTTTGTTGTGTTCTAGTTGAATGTAGGCAGGTTGGAAATAATTCAGGTCCGCCTTCCCATTGTGGGGAGGCCTGAATTTTCCACGGCTGTTAAGCAGAACTCCAGCTGTATAGTGTAACGCACCTTTCAATAAATTCACATTTGCACTATTCCATCGGTGTTATGTTACTTCCCGTTCCCTAGACCCGTCTGGGTCGTAACAAATGTATGCCCTAAAAAATAAATGTCCCATATTCACATCCCAGGAATTTAAATCGGTCAGACCAACCTATGCTGCCATATACTGTGCTGAGGGGAACCGCAAATCATTCCAACTGAAGCTATGCAAATCTGTAAAATAAGGATTAGTTGTTCCAGTTGAAAAGCAAGTCTGAGGTCGAGGAGTTATACCTAAGGTTTAAATTCCAGCTAAGCATTCTGTAATTGACCCTGAAAATGTGCTTAAAGTTGATTAATAATAACTTTATAATAACTTTATTTATATAGTACCTTTCATACAGACTGCAGATCAAAGTGCTTAACAGGATTACTCCTGATTCCTTTAAAAAGATAAAACAACATTGTACAGTATTAGTTAAAATAGTTACCACACACATACATCAGTAATAATAATCAGCAAATATAGTAAAATGTTGTTATATCTGTTTTATTATTATTCATTTATTTTTGGTTATGGTTTTTGCATATGTTTTTTTTTTCTAATATTTTGAAGAGGCTGGACTCAGTCATATACAATATATACTTGATTAACTTTCGTACATTTTTCGTGAAAGTTGATAAAACATATTCACAGCCTCGCGTTCCATGCATGAGTCACAAAAAGCCACATATGAGCAGTTCCTCATTTGTGTGGATTTATACTTGTGCTCTGCAGGTCAGTGTACATATTATCTTTAGACTGGCAATTTTAAATTAATTTAATTAAAAAGAACTGTACTGAAGTTGATTTATGCTCTCCATAATGGAAATACATTAAGTTCATATTTCTCAAGGTACATTGCGGTTGTCAGTGATTTTATATTTTGCCTAAAGGTAGAGAAATTTCAGATTGAGTGTAAACATTGTGTTCCTTAAATATTATGGTATATTTTGATAAACTGCAGCTCATACAGGCAATTTAAAGTGTAGGTCAGAATACACATATTCACTGAAAGGACACTGCAATATTAATAACCCTTTGGACTTTTTGCCATTGTAATCCAAAGTCATTCTACCAAATGAACTGGAATTGCGAGTAATTTATGCTTGGTCACATTTGATTCAATTACATAACACAAACAATTTCTTTAAAAATGATAAACTTGTCAATACAGATAGAAATGGAAGCATTTTCAGATCTTTTTTATTTTTATTTTCTTTTTGTACATTACTGTTATCTGTGATTTTCGTAAAACATGGAGGCAGCTATATGTGTGCAGCATTTGAGTGCAAGACAAATTTCCCCACGGGGAAAATAAAGTATATTGTATTGCATTGTATTATATTAGCATGATGTGCTTCATTTTGCACAAAGTTTATACCTTTCTCTGACTGCCCGGACAGCACAGGCGCTCTGTCAGGCTCTGTCTGTGGGAGATAGTCGCTACGTAGCATGGAGATAGTTGCGAAGAAGTCGTACCTACCACTGCTCTGCTATGAAATCAGATTTGTAACAAGGGTATAAAACAAAAGAAATCTGGTTTTGGGGGGAAAAAAAAGGAAATATACTGCAAGTCTGCTTTTGTTTCATGCCTGATACGATGATACTTTTCATCCAATTCTTATAAGGCCATAAATATCTTGGCACCCGCATCAATGGCAATGCCTTCGTCTGAATCAAGAGGCACAAGCAATCACCAAAAAAGGAGCTTAACTTCAGAATTAGTACTTCCCCTAAATTCAAGTTTTGCATAAACAAAATTTTTTTTGTTTCTTAATGTGTATGCTGGCACACATATTTCTCCCCTCTGAAACAGGCACACGTTCCACGTTTCCTCGTTTAATTTAATGAAGGAAATCGAGACGATATTATAAAATCCCTATGCAGCTGTGCTTTGGGGAGAGTGTGGTTGTGCTTGAACAACATTCCTGTTTTCGGTTAGGTCAAAAAACAAAAAGTGTCATTTTATTGGTTTTATTCGAACATTTTCAGTAGGATACAGGGACAAACTACTAGAAGAGCTGCTTTGCAGATATTAGTCAGCTTTTCACACGGGGAATTTCTTTGTGTTCTGAGAAAGTCGTAGACAGTGGAGTGTAGACGTGTCCAATGTGTACGGGTTGAATGACTGTGGCCGTGTTGTCTTCAGTTCTTGAGCTCATGAGTTCCTTTCTTTGGCTCTGTCAGGACACTCAGTCACAACACATAACAGCCTATTTCATGTGCTTTCATTGATTTATAGGATAGATTTGGCCCAGTGGCGCTGGACTATAGCCAATACAAGAAAGAAGCCAATTCCTGAATAAATGCAATTTTTTGATTGAAATATACATTATGAACTCATCTGCAGTCCCTTGTCCATCAATTATATTCTGTACTGAGCTTTAAGACGTATTCAATAATTGTGTCTATGGCAAGATGTGTGGTTTATGGCAGTCTGTAGGGCAGCCTATGAAACATACAAATTATTAATAAAAACACATTTGATAAACTTGTGTAATGTTCCCCAGGGTGTCAGTGCTGTTTCCTAACTTCAGTTCCTCTGCTCCTCAGAGACATGATTGAAGCAGAGAGGTTAATCCTCATTGGCTGCCTGCTGCAAGGTGGGTCATTAAAGGGGTGGGGTCTAACTCTACACTGCAGAAATGTACAGCGACCCAAAAGGATTACTGTATTTCAAGACAGGTGACAAATTAAAGGAAAAACTTGAACAAATGAGTGGAGAAACATAATGAATGCAGATGCTTCCCTACAGGTGTGCTGCATGATGCAATTACGCAATTATCATCCTATCATGCTCTGTGGCATGTATAAAATTGATGAGCAGGCCAAGTAGACCTCGATTTTAGATCAAGATAGAAAGAGGAAAGATCAAAGTGACTTTGAAAGAGGGTTCACTATTGCAGCACGGATGGCAGGAGCTTCAGTCACAAAGACTGCTCAACTGGCTAGTGTTTCAACAGGAACAGGAACTAAAATGACATCTTGCCTTTAAATCTATGAGAAAGACATCTGTAAATAGGATCAGAAATTGTGGTCAAGAGCGAATGTCAATGCAGGACGTGATCAGACTGTCAGCAAGAACAGTTAATTCACACACAAATATTCTGTATTAAATGTTGTGAGGTCTGTAAAGGTGCTGTTGTGTGTGTATAAAGCTGAAGCTGATCCAATCCCCATATAGCTGCTGTATTTACAGAGCTGTGTTGTGTGTGCTGCAGGTGCTCTGGGGAGAAAGTTTGAAGTCAGGATGCCTCAGAGCATAGAAGCCCTGAGTGGATCCTGTGTGCTGATTCCCTGCACATTTGATATAGAACCTCAATATGACAAATATCTGACAGCTGAGGCTAAAGGACTCTGGAAAAAAAGTAGCAATAACGGTGAAATCATGTTTGATTCCAACAAAACTGAGAACACAATTAAAGGAACATTAATTGGAAAACTGGAGGAGAGGAACTGCACCACAATCCTGGATCGCTTCCCTTTGACTCACAATGATACTTATTTCTTCAGATTGGAATCCCAGACTCCACTCATGTATAATTTTCCTACAGGTGTCAAAATTAATGTTCAAGGTACTGAATTTGCTGTTATGCCTTTTTTTTTTACTGTGTGCCATTGTGTTTATGCTGGGGCCTTACGTATTTAAAATTAGGTAGAGGAGATAGAAATGCTGTCTTATATCAGAATTACACATTGGATGTAGAAAAAAAGAATGCAAGAGACATGACTTGTTAGTAGATTACACATTGTAAATACTGTATGTTAGTCAGACTGTTAATGTGGTGATTAGTTTGTGTTGAGTTCTGTGTGACTCTCCAATCCTGAGACAGACAGTAACCCGTCCTCATGTCTCCAAGACTCTCCACCCAAACCCAAGTTAACCCCAGAGAGGGTGGAGGTGATGGAGGGGACCTCTGTGAGATTGAGCTGCTCTGCTGCAGCCCCCTGTCCCAAACTACCCCCAAGTCTGACATGGACCCCCAGGCTAAATGACAGTGTGGATCAACTGCAAGAGAATGAGGATCGAACCAAATCAGTGTCTTCTGTTCTGACCTTCGCTGCTTCCCACCTCCACCATGGGCAGGAGATCACCTGCAGGGCACTTTACACACTGCAACAAAGAGACACTCAGAAGACAACTGAGGCCAGTCTGACTCTCAGAGTTCTATGTAAGATTGCTGGGTTTGCATTTGTCTTATGAATAAGTCCACAAGAGAATTAATGTTCCATCCAGTTGATTTTTTCTATCCAGTCAGCAGCAATTTTTATTTGTAGACTATAGATCCCTTTTTTGTATTTTTGTGTTCAATTTTTTGCCTTGGGACAAGTTTCAGTGACAAATTATCTTTGTCCTTTCAAGGTGAAACATAATTATAGTACAATCAGTACAGATACTTTAAAATGTAAACATATTTTCATATCTTCTTGACCTTCATAAGAACACCTCAGTGTCAGTCAGTCCCTCTGATTTAGTGTTAGAGGGCAGCTCTGTGACTCTGACCTGCAGCAGTAATGCAAACCCAGCAGTGCAGAACTACACCTGGTATAAAGTGAATGGGACAGAGATGAACACTGTAGGAACTGGACAGAATCTCACCTTCAATGTGACTGAGTCCAGTGGCAGTGGACAGTACTACTGTGAAGCACAGAATGAACATGGCAAGGAGAACTCAACAACTGTGCAGCTGAATGTGATATGTATGTTCAACGCTTGCATTTATTAGATAATTGCATTGATCATACTATCGTTATATGTGTGCAACTGTGATATTAGTAACTGTGGATCCTGTGTTCAGACATGCCTCAGATCTCTGGCTCTGGGAGCTGCAGCAGAACTGCAGCAGAGATCAGCTGCTCCTGTGAGAGCCGTGGGAATCCCTCTCCCAGCATGGAGTGGCGTGTGTCTGGACTGCGGGTCACTAACTCTACTGACAGAGTCATCAGGGAGGAGCAGCTGGGGAACACAGGCCTGAGGAGCTCCCTCACCATGTGCCAATCACAGGGAGACACGCCCACTCTCCTCTGCGTCAGCACCAACACTCTCGGCTCCTCCAGCCTCCAGCTCCACGTCCCGTCTCCGCAGCAACACTCGGGTAAATGGAAGCACACTTCTCTTTTTTAACATGTTATCTGTCATGTACTAATGTACAGAGAAGCACATTGACGCATTAACGTAAAGGTGGGTTTAAGGGTACAAATTCAGTGTGGACTTCCGTCCTTTTAAAAGGACTCATTGGCCACCGACCAGGTCACATGACCAGGCTTACATAGTTTAAAAAAAAAAAAAAACAACCAACGTGACTTCACAAAAAATAAAAAAATAGCCTTCATAATAGCAATCACTGTCACCAAGTTATCACAGGAATAACATGTCAAAATTCATTAAAACAGCATTATGCCTTTAAATGACATGCATATAAAGGAGTCACTAATACACCAAGAACCACAGAAAAAAACTACAATTCCCAACTACCCCATTGTACGGCACTGAAAAAATTATGACAATCCGAACACATTCAGTTCCAGATTTGCTAAAGTATTGTGACTGCTGTTCTGACACAGGAGGAGTTGCTACACGGTCGCAATACCTATGCTGTATTTACTGAATGGTCACAGTGGGGCAAAATCGCTATTAGGATGTATTCTACGGGGATTACGTTTCATTCTACGACTTTTGATGGTGTTCGTGCATACAGATACCTACAGTGAACGTGCTAAAACATCCCTAAAAATGGAGGGGGGAGGTGGGAGGGGGGGGTGGAAGTGATAGACTAAAGCCCCTCCTTTAGTAGGAGACTTAAAGGTTAGAGACCCTTGGAGCTACAAGCTTCCCTGGTCTCAGTGAGAAGGTAGATCCCCATTTTTTTTTTGTTTTGTAAATTGTAGTTTTTTGTTAATTGTGGTTATTAGTGTTGAACTGTTAAACCCCACCGCTGGAATACAGAGTTAATACTTTTTTTTAGGCAGTTGTTAAAGCCACTGCTGCACATCCTGAAGAGCACCTGACACGTACTTACCTGTGGAAGTTTAATATCACCACCAAGTGCAGCACTCCTATGTCATTTATGCTTTATTTTTCAGCCTGTTTCTCCCCTCTTGTTTTGTCCGAAGGGTGTTTCTCCGTATCTAACTGAAATGTTCTTTGTTCAGGTTTCAGCATTACCTCACTGCTGATTGGTGCAGCTGCTGGAGCTGGTGCCATGGCGATTATATGCCTCATCACGAAGGCCATTCAAAAGCAGGGGTAGGCAACTCCATTCCTGTAAGGCCGGTGTGTGTGCAGGTTTTTCATTGCCACCAATTACACTGGCCAAACTGACTTGTGATTTGTAGGGGTGGGGAGGAGGGGCGTGATTGTGAATGATGTGTTGGTCATCCATAAAATAAAGTTATTAAATAAAGTATAAAACAGAGGCCCAAATGCTTAAAATGTATAACTGATCTCCATGGCGATTATACTTAAAGCGGGGTGTGTGCAGTATGTTAACAGTGAGGTTGTGTGTTATTTTTAGGAATAAAAGAGACAGCCAGTGTTCTGAATATAGAAGGAAGGACAGTGGAGGGCTCACACTGATGGATTTCGTGAGTCTGAGCCCTATGTCACACACTCTCTGTCTCAAACACACACACACACTTGCACGCACGCACGCACTCACGCACACACACACACACACAAGTACGCATACACACCCACACGCGCACACACACACATAGCCAGAAGGTCGCAGATAGGAGCAGTTGAGAAATGCATACGGTTATAAATGCAAACACGCTTGCTTTGCAGAGTCCCCCCCCAGCAGCAGAAGAAGAACCCGTCTACGCCAACCACACCGTGGCAACCGCCCAGCACAGGGACCCACAGCTGGGAGGGACAGACCCACAGATACCGCCCCGGGCAGAGGGCCAAAACAGGGCGGAGCTGGAAGCCATGCACTATGCCTCGATCAAGCACTCCCCCCGGCCCGTGGAGACACAGGGCCAGGATGCCTGTGATGGGGCTGCAGGCCGAGGGGCCGACGTGATCTATTCACAGGTGGCACTGTAGAGCAAAACCAAGAAAGGGAAGAACAAGAATGGGGAGAGGCAGTGGGAAATTTAAGGGGGAGGGCAGTGTAGTATAATGGGCAAGGAGCTGGTTTTGTAACCTAAAGGTTGCAGGTTCGATTCCCACATTGGACACTGTCGTTGTACCCTTGAGCAAGGTACTTAACCTGCATTTCTTCAGTATATATTCCGCTGTATAAATGGATGCAATGTAATTGCTATGTAAAAAGTTGTGTAAGTCACTCTGGATAAGAATGTCTGCTAAATGCCTGTAATAAAATGCAATGGGCTGTGGGAGGGGCAGTGGGAGGGGCCCATTCACATTTCGTGTGCAGAGGAACAGCCATTGCTCATATGGGAAATTGAGGTAAACCTCGAAAAAGGAATTTGGGTCATGTTTTAAGGGTTTTCTGTGAGGATTCAAGTTGCACCCCCTCCTGCTGGTCGCCAGGGGGGCAACATAATCATCATGAACTCTGATTATGTGTTCACCTGTTTGCAATTTGGGAGCTTATTGGTTGTAACATTTATTTTGTCTTAGTTGCTGTGCTCCTCATTCAGTCTTGAGCCTTCAAGGCTGCAAAGGCCAGCGCCTTTGATCTAGTGCCCTCCGAGAGTAATACGTTGCCTTAAGTATTTTGCTTTTGTTTTGAGCTCCCTGTTTTCTGTATGCTGTCATCCTGATTTTACTTAGTAAAAGTTTCCTTGAGTTTTTTCAATGCAATCTAAATCTCCTGCTGCCTTTCTCTGCTATTGGGTTCACCACCCAGCAGCATCATTACGGTGTCTGGCATGAACTGCCTGCTTCAGGACCTGCCACAGCATCTCAATTGGATTTAGGTCAGCCTTCGACTTGGCCAATCCAAAACATAAATATTTGTTCTCCTGTACCATTCTTTGGTAGAATTGCTTGAATGCTTTGGATCGTTGTTTTGTTGGAAGACCCATTTTTGGCCCAGCTACAGCTCCTTGACTGATGGCGTGACGTTCTGTTCAAGAATCTCCTGATATGCCGCATAGAATTCATGGTTCCCTTGATGATGTGGAGTCGTCCAGGTCCAGAGGAGGAAAAGCAGCCCCAGATCTTGACATTCCCACCGCCATGCTTGACTGTTGGGATAAGGTTCTTTTGGTGGTAGGCAGTGTCAGGTTTTTGCCCTATATTGTGGTTTTGATTGACTAAAAACGTCAATATCTGTACAGAGAATGGACTTCTAGACACCTTCAGGTTTGTCCAGGTGGTCTCTGGAAAATTTACGATGGGCAGTTTGGATCTTTATTAACAACCGAGGTTTCTTCTTCGCAACCCTCCTACGAATCCCATGTTCTTCTTATTGTTGAAGTATGCACAGTTACCTGAGATGCCCCAAGGTAGGTCTGCAAATTTCTAGATGTTATATTTGGGTTGGCTTATACCAGATTAATTATTTTTCTCATGGCTCTTGGGGATATTTTGGAAGGGTGTCCACTTCAAATCCGAGCTGCTGTCATGTTAAATGCTCTCCATTTGTAAATTATTTGCCTCACGGTGGACTGATGATTTATTGATCACAGTACAAGGTTAATGTAAAGTAACCAGCACAATCTGACAGCACTAACCCATAAAAATGTACTGTGAATGGTACTTGCTCAATTGAACGGTAAATGTGAAAAACATTCGATTACAGTCAGCAGCACCGCAATTTTCTGTCACACCCTCAATAAATGGCAAAACTCCCAGTAGAAAATCTAATTAAAAGTTATATATATTTACTGAAACGTTATCGATTCCGCTTGGCCACAGTGAGTGAAACTAAGCGATCTGAGTGTATAGTTTCTATGTAAATTATGTCAAAAGGATTCAGCCTTGTTGTTATCTACCTAAACTTCACAGCACAGTCATTGCCGTTATCATGACTGTAGCATTGGGAACCTGGGAACCTGCTAATACCCCTTGAGCATATCTAACTTACTCACATAGGTAGATGAGCCAATCTCATCTATACAAACACTGTAATAGCATTCACCCTGCGGAAATCAGTGCAAAATCTTGGACTCCCATCTGACTTAAAATCTAGTAAACATGGTGAACTCCATGGACTACAGCTGGGCTTAGCAAACCCGTGACGTAATAGATACACCACTTCTCTGTTCACGATGCTCCTCTTAGTGGGGTTAATTCTATATGCCCGCTGCTTTATGGGCGTTGCATTGGAGAGCTTAATGTCATACTCTAGAACTGATGTTTGAGAAGGAACATCGTTGAACAGACATGGAAAATCCTGAATGAGCCTTTCAACATCATCGACATGATTAGCTGGCAGGTGAGACAGATAGTAAGATAACTTCAACAACACTTCAGAGTTAGCCAATCTTGCACCCTTTGGGGAAGGAGTGTAGCACAGTGGGTAAGGAACTGGGTTTGTAACCGAAAGGTTGCAGGTTCAATTCCCGGGTAAGGACACTGCCATTGTACCCTTGAGCAAGGTACTTAACCGGAATTGCTTCAGTATATATCCAGCTGTATAAATGGATACAATGTAAAATGCTATGTAAAAGTTGTGTAAGTCGCTCTGGATAAGAGCGTCTGCTAAATGCCTGTAATGTAATGTAATGGAAGCATTACGCATCACCAGTCCATCCTCATCACCACCATCAGAAACACCAACCTTGGAGAGTGATGCCACAGCCAAGACCGCCGGCCCTGCGGTCTTAACTGGAATCCCTCCTGGACATACATTGTCTCTGGTGTGGTACAACTTCAGCCTGTTGGCGTGGCAAACACAGGACTGGCGCCATTGGTCAGGTGTGCGAATTACATAGTCCGTCTCACTGATTTTCTTTTCTACAACATAGGAACCAGAGAAACGAACAGGGAGAGCAGATCCAGGTACAGGTAGCAGGACCAACACCTTATCACCCGACTTAAAAGAACGAGTAACTGCTTTCTTGTCACAATGACTTTCATCTTTAACTGAGAAGAGGCTAAAGCAGTTTTGGCTAGGGAGCAGGCAAGGTGCAGGCGTTCTTTAAACTGGCTGACATTACTCTAGCACTGACTGGGAGCTGGCTTCAGAGCTAATCAACTTCTCCTTAAGTATCTTTAGGGGTCCCCTGACAGTGTGGCCAAAAATCAGGCCAGCAGGACTGAAACCCAGTGATTCCTGCACAGTTTCACGTGCCGCAAACAACACTCTCATCCCAGTCTGTCTGGGAATCAAGGCAGTGTTTTCGCAGCACTGATTTCAATGTCTGATGGTATCTCTCTAATGCTCCCTGGGACTGAGGGTGGTAGGCACTAGATACCCTGTGTTCAATGCCCAATGTCTTAAGCACATGTGCAAACACTCTGGATTTGAAATTCGTACCTTGATCGGTTTGCACTACTCTAGGCAGACCAAAAGTAGAAAAGAACTTAGTTAAAGCTTTAATGACTACTTTAGTAGTAATCGTACACAGAGGAATTGCTTCTGGGAACCTGGTGGCAGCACACATGATCGTGAGTAGGAACTGATTCCCCAACTTGGATCTGAGCAAAGGGCCAACACAGTCAACTATCACAGTCCCGAAGGGTTCGGCCATAACAGGTATAGGGTGGAGGGGAGCTGGAGGGATAATCTGATTTGGCTTACCCGTAGTTCGACAAATGTGGCATGCATGACAATATTGAGCAACATCAGACTTCAGTCTAGGCCAGAAGAAGTGTCTGAGAAATCGATCATATGTTTTGGTGGCCCCAAGATGACCTGACCAGGGATGATCATGGGCCGAGGACAGCACCTTTTTCAGAGGCACCACAACCTGGTCACAAGTGCCCCAGTCCATTCCTTCTGCTGCAGGGTTAGTCCACCTACGCATCAACATACCACCACCAAGGAAGAAGGCCACATTCTGGTTCTTGGCTTCCTCCTGGTTTAGGACAGAGGATAGACAATTAGCAATGGTTACATCACACTGTTGGTCCACTATGAATTGTTCACGGTGAATGGGCAGATGTGAAGCCTCAGGACTTGAATCAGGCAATACTGCCCCTTCTGACCTAACATTTACTGGTGTCTGGGGGCTGAAAACAATGGCCTCCTCTACTGGTTCTGCAACAAGAAAGGAATCAGACAGGTTAACACCAAACTTTTTGGACTGAGCTCTCGTAACCACACAAGCAGGAAAAACATCAGGGTAGCTCTGTGCTGCCTCATCAGACACTGAGTTACAGTCTGGCCTGTCTAACACCTCTGGAATTACCTCCTGCGATGTCATTACACAGAATAAAGTCCACACCCTTCACGGGGAGGGCATGGTGGACGACTACTTTGAAGAACCCACTTATTAGTTCAGAGCATGCATGAATATTGTGTAGTGGTGCAGGCACAAAACCCATTTCAATGCCCTAAACTATTGCATTGGACTGACATGAGGATTTCTCAGATAGTTGCAGCACATCAGCAAGGATGAATGACTGTGTCCCGCCAGTATCTTGCAAAATCATAACTGGTCTCTGATCCTTAGGATCCCCAGTTAGAGAGACTAAACCCTTAAAAATGAAGGGCTTGAAACAAGCATCTGGCACACTCTGTTCAGTAAGTGGAATGCAGGATTCTGGAATACTCTTAATCAAACCTACACCCTTAGGATGGGAGGAGCCAGGTGAAGAGCTAGGTGAGAATTGCTGTTTACGCTTTAAGGTTAAGCACGCAGCAATTACATGGCCTTTCCTGTGACAATGAAAACACTCACGGTCCTCTTTTGGGTGTGCTGATACCCATTTTGGTCTATCAGACTGAGGGGGGCCAGACTCTGATTGCCTGGGCCGAAGCACGAATGGCTTGTCTACTGGATAGGACACAAACACCTGTTTATGGGTGAGAACAAACTCATCAGCCAAAATGACGGCTTTTGACACGGACGACACCTTCTGCTCATTTAAATAGGTGACTGTTTTCTCTGGCAGAGAAGTCTTGAAATCTTCTTGAAGTCTATAGGCCTCAGGCACAAGCTCATAGGCATGTTGAACAGTGCTTTTGAATTTTTCATACTGCAGTCCATCTTCTAAATAAAGTGTAGAAACAACTCCCTGTGCCTTGCCACTTAATTTGCACTGAAGTAACAGTGGTCACACCTCTTTGGGCCATTTTAGAAATTGCAATGCGCTCAAAAGCTCTGAAATATGAGTCTACCTCTACTCTACTCACGGCAGGGGGGAACCACGGCAATATTCTTAGCAACATCAAAGGTTTGTGTGGAGTACACTGACTGAGGAGGCACAGAGGAATCAACGGAAACAGCTTGACCAGCAGATATTCTCAGCGCCTCTACTTCAAGCTGCCGCAATTTAACTGTCTTCTCAGCTTCAGTCTCTTGTCTCCCTATTTCTAGACGAAGGTCAAATTCTGCTTTTCTACACTTTTCTCCTTTTCCTCAGCCTCCATTTGGAGACGAGCAAGACGAACCCGTAATTTTGCTCTATCAACGGATCCACTCGATCCAAGAGGAGACAACGGCTCAAAGCGAGGCAATGTCGCAGGACCCTGAGGCTCAACTCTGTCCCCAGCGGGTGTACTCAGGTCAGACAGAACAGAGCGCTGTTCTTCATAAACCAGCAGAGCACCTGCTGCAGCACCTAAGGGATATTCTGTAGGGGAAGGTTTAGGATCAGGCAGAACATTCAACTCAATTAATTTCTTCGACACCACACTCCTAATGCCTCTCTTAAGTAAATGCCTTGAGAGAAAAATATTAAGGTGAGCTGCAAGGGCAAGCAGATCATCCTCACGGCGTGTATCAAATTGTCCAAGGCTTGGATTATCAAGGATACTTTGCACCTCAAACATGGTCTAACTTTACAAGAACAAGTACACACTCGCCAAGAAAAAAAAAACCCAAACTTACTACGTCCCGTCAGATATAAATAGGATCAACAGAAGATCCCAGACGAGCCCCAAAATGTCACGTCCCAGATGGTGGTCCAGAGGTAAGGAGAGACAATAACTACCCAGGTGAAGAACGAAAAATAAGCTGACCAGACTTTTCAGTGCAGGGAGTTTATTTACAGTAGGGAAGGCGTGCAGGTGACTAGTGCAAATATATACAATATATACAAAACCCTGAAGCAGGCACACATGGGGGTGGAGAGAAGAGAAAAGGACCGAAGGTGGTGTCAAATTAAAGAACTAAACAAAACACAAAACCCAACTATCTAAACAGAGTAGTAATCTAGCTAACAAAGGAAAAGGTATCAAACAAAACCTAACTACTCTGGCGCGGGAACTGTGGGGGGGGGGGGGGGGGTTGCCATTGTATGTGAATGTGTGTGTCTGTGTTTGAGTGGGGGTCTTTATGTGTGTGTGTGTGTGAGCGGGGGTCAGTATGCATGTGTGTCTGTGTGTGAGTGTGTGTGTGTGTGTGTCAACGGGGGGGGGGGGGGGGGGGGGTTGAGGGGGAGCTGAGACTCCCCATGTTTGCAGTCCTCATACTTTTGCAATTCTGTTACCTGTGTAACAAACATTAAAGTGTGATTAATTTAGCAAAACACAATAAGAACTAAACAATTTTAATCAGAATAAATACATGAGAATAGGTGCGTCGTTGAGGATACATGAACAAAACATCTTTCTGATGCCTTTGTTTCAAAGGCACTGAGAATGCAGAATAACTTCCTCTGTGTCTAGCACTTTGTGAAAGGAGGGGAAATATTTGAGGGTTTTATTCAAATTCTCTTTGCAGTGTTTCCATAGTGATTGTAGATATCTGATTGGTTAAGTGTGTTATATTGCCCTTTGTGCAGTAGCTCCTCTTTTGTCCATTCTCTATTAGATGTTTCTCTGATGACTGTTTGTGTTTTGGGCAGTAATGCTAATTTGCTTATTCTACTTTACATTACATTACATTACAGGCATTTAGCAGACGCACTTATCCAGAGCGACTTACACAACTTTTACATAGCATTTTACATTGTATCCATTTATACAGCTGGATATATACTGAAGCAATTCCAGTTAAGTACCTTGCTCAAGGGTACAACGGCAGTGTCCTACCCGGGAATCGAACCTGCGACCTTTCGGTTACAAGCCCAGTTCCTTACCCACTGTGCTACACTCCGTCACTTTAACTGTAAATGCAGACTCTTTTACTGTGTTATTGCTTCAAAGTAGCTTCATTATCAGTGCAAAAATTGTAATGCAATTGATCTATTTTGGCATGCTTGTATTATTGTCGTATTACAGAGAAAAATAAGTTGAATTTCAATAGTTGCTTCATAAAAGTGTGGGTATGTTGTTCACACGTTCTATGAAAGTTGGTCAGAAATATTCACAGCCTCCTGTTCCGAGCATGTTTCACAAAAAGCCACATATGAGAAGTTCCTCTTTTGTGTGCATTTATACTAGTGCTCACATGCTGTGGGTCAGTGTGCAGTGGAGACAGACTGGATATTCTTCTGTTCTACTGTAAGTATATTTCCACTTGTGTAGCGCTTGCTTTAATCAAACTGCAGATTATCATCATGCTTACACTTCTATTAAAATTGAATTAAAAAGAACTGTACTGAAGGTCCTTTATCCTGTTTGTAATGAACGCGTCTCTTTACACTCACTGTCTATACTTACTGTTTGAGTATAAGCAATGTCACAGTTATTGATGTATTTTCTGAGAACTTGCAGCTCTTACATGCATGTGAGAATACACATTATATTCACTGAAATAAGACTGCAATATTAACAAGCCTTTTTGCCATTTTAATCCAACGTCACTTTGCCATATCAAATGGAGTCGCAAGGAACTTATGCTAGATCGCATTTGAGTCAACAATGACATGACTTAAAACCTACATAGTGCTGGTATATGCGTTCTGTCACACTCTGTCTGGGGTGGATAGGGGAACTTATTGTGGAGGCAATCTTCCCATTGAGACTGCTGCTCTCCTATGGAATCCGATTTGTGTAAAAAGTTTTTTTTTTTTTTTTTTTAAACAATTTTCACATGCATGAAATCAAAGTATGATGTATCAAAGTATCAAGCAAAGCATTTTGTATTGCGAGAAAATAAATACATTTAGCAAAGAGAAATACTGATTTAAGAGTAAAACTTCAACTTTTAATTTTGGATCATTTTTTTTGTGCCTGTGCATACAATATAATGTTTTGTTTGATGCTTTGGACCTAGTTCTGAAAAGGACATAAATACCTCAGTACCATCCTCATCATTTCGTGAGAAAACTTTATCTAAATAAAAAGACACAAGACACAGTCACCAAAAAAAGACAACAGCCTCAGTACTTCCTCTAAATTCAAGGAACTTCATTCCGCATAGATAAATATTTTTTAAAAAACAGTGTACTGTTGTATGTAGGTTATAAATACTGTAGGCAATTTACAGAATTCAGCCTTTTATCAGAACCCCAAAGGAAACTGTTTAGTGTGCTGACAGGGAGTCAGCAGGTGTGAAGAAGAGACAGCGCTCAGTTGTTAAAAGATCCTACTGGATCAGCATTATGTGAACCTCAGGTTCTCCATAATACATTGCAATCAGGTTTTGTATTGCCGGAGAGCTGATGTCATGGGGAACAAGTTGGTGTCATTGGTGGTGGGGTGCTGACTAAGGATCTTGATACCTGTGGGTCAGCGCCAAGCCAGATACAAAGATACGGGGAGACTGAGATTTTGGGTGGGACAACTGTTTATTCAAGGCACAGATTGTGCCATAGTTTACAGGCCTGCATTGCTTAGTGATTCATTTTAAACTCAATTTCATTGACTCAATCGTTTCCGTTTAATTGTATGCACGTGCCCAATTACAGTATGTGCTTCTGGTCAAGAGGTTAATATCAGACACAGAGGTCACATTAACACAGGATTCTGGATATTTTACAGATTAGACACAGAGCCAAAATGCAGGGCGTAAGTACGCTGCCTTCCATAAATGCTGACAGTTGTGTTGTTTATTGATCATAATATTTACACAGCCGTTGGTAGCATTGCAGGATTCAAAGAGAAAGGGTTTAATTTGAATAAGTGGAAGACGGCATGTCACACTCTGTCGCTAGCTTTTTAAAGATTTGTTTTCTGTGCGTGTCATCGTTGTACTGCGGCTAATTAAAACTCTGGAACATCAAAACAAGTTGCTGTGCGTGCTTTTATAAAACAAAAAAGGCTAAGAGCAGTGGAGGAAGCTACTGCAGTTATGACGGGACCCCTGCAAACACGTGCAGGCACTGCGCCATTAGGTCTAGATATTTTACAGTAGACCCCAATGCGTTGGGTTGTACGACTTAGGCGATTGGGAAAGTAGGTCAAGGTAGGCATCAGAACCATGAACAGGCCTCAGCCAGAAATGTTAACAAACTGGCATCACAACTAGCTTGGCCTATACAATAGCTTGCACAAGCATCACACCAAAAATCATAATTGGACACAATGGCTCATTTGTAGTAGGCTAGGCTATGCTCAGGCCTACAATGCGTATGTTATTCATTTACAGACTTCCCAACCCCACAATTTTGCAATGCAAATAAAAATGATTTTATTTCTCACCTCTTGCCTAATTGAGGAGAACTGGATATTCAGCAGTGTGTGAATATAATTTGCTAATATTCATTCAATAACGTCAGTTTTGAAGCTATGCAGATGCACTTTTAATAGTTATTTAACTTTTATTTTGGTTTAAAATTGCAATTGCAAAATACCATCCGCGGTGAGAAAATAATGAAGTAAATCACGATTGATGATATAGAATCTTCCTGAAGCTGTGCTTTGGGAAGAGTATGGTTGTGCTTGGCCGTCTTCCTCTTTTTGGGTTAGAAAGAAACAAAAGAGAAAGCCTTTTTATTGGATGTATTTTAGCATTTTCAGTATGTGCAGGGACAGACCACTAGAAGAGCTGCTTGGCAGATTTTCGTCATCTTTCATTACAGTAAACTATATTTGCGTGTTCTGAGAACATCTCAGAAACTCAATGGAGGGTTGCACTGCATAGGATCGATTTTATTTTAGGGGATTTTGATTTGGCCCAGTGGAGCTGGACTATAGAAAACCAAAGAAGTAAGCCAATTCTGTTGTAGTCTGTATTCCCGGTCACTTGTCTCCCCAGTACTGTCTCTGTGTCTGTGTTCCCTGAGCTGCTTCACTCCCCTGTACTTGTGTGATTTCACTATTCGGGTGGTTCCGGGTTTTCGTGGTTTCCCCCCTTCTTTCCAGTCTCGCTTTACTTACTTCCTGCCTATTTCTAGTTTTACTAATTTCTACTAATCCCTACTAATTTATAGATTGTAAAGTACTAACCTCACTAATATACTAACATGTGAATATTACTAATGGACTAACACACACTAGTTTTGGGTTTTTGATAGTTTAGATCACTATACTAATACATTAACCAGTCTCCCCTTTTCCATGCTGTGCTGTAGCTCCGCCCCTTTTCTTTCTAGCCTGCTCTAATGCTGAGTTCTGCAATTGCCTGCACCTGTCTCTTGCTCTGACTGCTCTCTCTGCACGTGTTTTACCTGCTTCACCCAGGCCGTCTATTAGCATTGTTGTCTATGTGATTCCAGTCCGCGTTTTGTCAGTCCCCTGTCATTGAATTAGTTTTCCTAATGTTCTTCACCTGGATGTTGTTTGTTACTCCTCCCTCACTCACTTAACCCCTCCTTGATTGTTACCTTCCCCAGTGTATAAATGTCAGTCTTTTCCACCAGCTCAGAGTCAGAACGTTGATTGTATTCATTGTGCCGATTATTTGTAAGCCTTTGTCTATCGAGATTCCTGCGACATCCCTTTGCCCGACTTCGAGTTTGCCTGCCCCTTTTGGTTTTGTTTGCTTCTGGTTCGACCTTCGCTTTGCCTTGACTTCTCGTTTGCCTGTCCCTTTGTACCTTCGCCATTCTGATCTCCTGGTTTTTGATTTTTTGCCTGTCTTTTCACTATTCTTTTGGAAACTCGATTCAGCACCGTCCTCTCTCTGATTACCTGGCTTCGAACCTCGGACTGAATAAAGACAACGTTTTTTGGATTTCCCTGGTCTGCGTGTGGGTCCTTACACAGAACATCACAAATTCTTGAGCACAAGAAAACATTTCTAATTGAAATATGCATTCTCTTCTGCAGTCCCTTGTCCATCAACTATATTCTGTACTGAGCTTTAAGATGTATTCAATAATTGTGTCTATGGCAAGATGTGTGATGTATGGCAGTCTGTAGAGCAGCCTACAAACCATACAAATGATTAATAAAAACACATTTGATAAACTTGTGTAATGTCCCCCAGGGTGTCAGTGCTGTTTTCTAACTTCAGTTACTCTAATCCTCAGAGTCATGATTGAAGCAGAGAGGTTCATCCTCATTGGCTGCCTGCTGCAAGGTGGGTCAAAGGGGTGGAGTCTAAATCTACACTGTAGATATGTACAGTAATCCAAAGGGATTACTGTTTGTTATTATAGTATCAAAATTTGATTTTGGGAATCCATGTTTTTACATATAAATGTGTAGATAATGGATGTGCTTTATATTAATTATTATTTCAGCTTTCAGTCAGTAAAACCTTTGTTGCATTACATTTGAATAAAAACATCCACACGGCAAAGTGTTGTGAGGTCTGTAAAGGTGCTGTTGCGTGTGTATAAAGCTGACCCAAACCCCCATAGCTCCTGTTTTTACAGAGTTGTGTTGTCTGTGTTGCAGGAGCTCTGGGCAGGGATTTGGCAGTCTGGATGCCTCAGAGTATAGAAGCTCTGAGTGGATCCTGTGTGCTGATTCCCTGCAGATTTGATATACACCCTCAATATGAAAATGATCTGACAGCTGAGGCTAAAGGATTGTGGAAAAAAAGTATTTGTCAGGATCCCAGCAGACCTGGGACAGCAACTGAACAGAATGAAATTAAAGGAAGAGTAATTGGGCAACTGGAGAAGAAGAACTGCACCACAATTCTGGACCACTTCCATTTGTCTTACAGTGATGATTATTTCTTCAGATTGGAAGGCTTAAATAAATTAAAGTATAGTTTCTGTTCAGGTGTCAAGATTAAAACGCAAGGTACTGCATTTGCTGTTGTACAACTTTTTCACTGCATGCAATTATGTTTATGCTGGGACCCTATGCTTTTAAAATTAGGTAGCGGATATAGAAATGCTGTCCTCTATGAGAAACACACATTGCATGCAAAATAGTAAAGCATGAAAATGACTTGTCTCTAGATTTCACATTGTAAATACTGATTTAACATTGTAAATACTGTGTTTGTCAGATGCTGTTGATGTGGTGGTTAGTGTGTGCTCTGAGAGCTGTGTGTCTCTCCAATCCTAAAACAGACAGTAACCTGTCCTCATGTCTCCATGTCTCCTAGACTCTCCACCCAAACCCAAGATAACCACAAAGAGGGTGGAGGTGATGGAGGGGACCTCTGTGAATTTGAGCTGCACTGCTGCAGCACCCTGTCCTGAACTCCCCCCAAATCTGACATGGACCCCCAGGTTGAATGACAGTGTGGATCAACTGCAAGAGAATGAGGATCGAACCAAATCTGTGTCTTCTGTTCTGACCTTCACTGCTTCCCACCTCCACGATCGGCAGAAGTTCACCTGCAGGGCACTTTACACACTGCAACATGGAGATATTCAGAAAACATCTGAGGCCAGTCTGATTCTTAGAGTTCTATGTAAGATTGCTGGGTTTGCATTTGTCTTATGAATAAGTCCACAAGAGAATTAATTTTCCATCCAGTTGATTTTTTCTATCCAGTCAGCAGCAATTTTTATTGTTAGACTATAAATCATTTCTCTCGTTGTATTTCTCTGTTCAATTTTATGTCTTGGGACAAGTTTCAGTGACAATTTATCTTTGTCCTTTTAAGGTGAAACATAATTATAGTACAATCAGTACAGATGCTTTAAAATGTAAACATATTTTCATATCTGCTTGACCTTCATAAGAACACCTCCGTGTCAGTCAGTCCCTCTGATTTAGTGTTAGAGGGCAGCTCTGTGACTCTGACCTGCAGCAGTAATGCCAACCCAGCAGTGCATAACTACACCTGGTATAAAGTGAATGGGACAGAGATGCACACTGTAGGAACTGGACAGAATCCCACATTCAATGTGACTGAGTCCAGTGGCAGTGAACAGTACTACTACTGTGAAGCACAGAATGAACATGGCAAGGAGAACTCAACCACTGTACAGCTGAATGTGATATGTATGTTCAGTGCATTTATTGTATAATTGCATTCATCGTATTATTGTTATATGTGAACAACAGTAATATTAGTAACTGTGAATCCTATGTTCAGACAAGCCTCAGATCTCTGGCTCTGGGAGCTGCAGCAGAACTGCAGCAGAGATCAGCTGCTCCTGTGAGAGCC